>NW_009611376.1:27167-31624 GCF_000690535.1 Cariama cristata
CCCTACAGAAGGATGGCATTGCCTCATTAGTTTAAGGCAGAGTTTTTGGAAAGTTGATATTGTTTAGAATAACGATAGAAACTAAGAGTAAGGTTGCTCAAAAGCAGAGTTTTGCCCATACCGCATGTAACCTCTGTGTGCTGTAGGGAGGCAGAGAGGTAGGAAAGGAAAGATGTCAAGCTGAATGGAGCACAGGTGATTTCCTCCGAGTCCTGGTGCCCAGGATAATGTTCCATCTGCACTTCCCCTGATGCAGCTTCGTTCCATGTCCTCGTGTCCCGTCCCTCGTCACCAGAGAGAGGACATCAGCACCTTCCCCTCCACTGGCCACCATGAGGAAGCTGTAGACTGCGACAAGGTCACCCCTCAGCCTGCTCTTCTCCAAGCTGAACAAACCAAGTGACCTCAGCTGCTCCATGGCTACCCCTCTAAACCCTTCACCACCTTTGTGAACGCTCTCTAGTAGCTCTATTTCCTTTTTATATTGAGGCACCCAAAACTGCACACAGTACTCAAGGTGACACTGCATTAGTGCAGAGCAGGAGGATAACCACCTCCCTTGACTGGCTGGCTGTGCTGTGCCTGATGCACCCCAGGGCACGGTTGGCCCTTTTGGCTACCAGGGCACACCCTTGACTCATCTTCAACTTGCCGTCAACCCAAACCCCCAGATCTCTTTCCTTGGTCTCAGGGCTCTGGGGGAACTCACATGGCTGTGAGCATGGAGAGGAAGATACCAAGAAGGGCTGGTATTTGTTTTAAAAACAACTCTGGAATGCTCCACCCTCTTGTTAGTGTATCAGAGAGACACAGACAGCATTTCTTGCTTTTTTCTATTTGCAGCGTTAGCAGTGGTACATCTCTGGGTACTCGTGCCATGTACTAAAACATATGGCAAATTGCTTGCCCATATGGGTGCAAGGAGAGATGTGTGTTTGGCAGATTAAACCCCAGAACAATCAGAAGACAAGCTTCACATTCCAAACTGGAGAGCATGGCAATCATCTCACATTGTCTAGACTTTCCTCTCTCTGTCATTTTTACATATTTTGTAGCAATTATATTCATTTCCTCAGGCTTCCTTTCTGCCAAGATCCATCTGCAACTTAGAATTGGTTAAGATAGCTTTTCATATTCATTGTATTAGTCATTGTGAGCATATTTGGAGTGAGCACTTCTGATGCTCCCATCCATTTTCGTTATAGTGAATTAATCCCATTCTGGAAGGGTGGTGGAAACTATGTTAGTGGGATGGTTTTGGTTTTTTTTTTTAAGTGATTTATCTATGCAAATATCATAAGTGAAACGAAAAAAATCGTGAAGCCAATGCTTTCAAATAATGATTAATCTCACTTTTCTTAGGAGATATATTATGAGACAGATATGAGAGAGACAACTCATTACTTTGACTGTAAAAATGTATTAATTAAAGGACTGTGTCACAACAAAAAATGAAGGCAAACTTATTACAGAGTAATTTTCATTAGAAACCATTGAAAGTGCAGTTCTTGACTAGCAGGAATTGGGGGTTAACATTCCCCTTTTCAGTTTGCTGAGGTTGATGGGATTTTAAATGACTTTTGACAAGTTTGAGTAATATTGCATATTAGCAAGCTGTCCATCAGCAGGCGAAGGAGAGTGCCCAGATAACAGTGAAACCCCCTAACACAAGGAAGGTCTCGAAGGTGGACTCTAATCAAAACCTCTGGATTCCCTGTGCTTCCTCAGCTAGGGGGAATATTCTCTTACCTGAAAGTACTGATTGAGTTGTCCTTTCCTTTTGCCTTGGGCTGAAGCTAAAATCCTTGCTCTCAATCACTGCTTTCCAAAGCAGAGAGCAAGCAAAATTTGCCTTTAAGATTTTACTGCCTTAGGGTTTGGGCACCAATTTATCAACCAGACAAAATTTTTGGTACAGGCAGGAGCTTGGTGGTTATTCATGTTCAAGGGAGCAGTGAGCCACTGTACAGCAGATCACTGCCATGATTTGCACAGCAGGGCTGTTCTTCATCCTCCACTGCAGTGCCATGGCTTTACTCCAGCTCAGCCCAGTGCCCCCCGGTCCCAGGACCCAGCTCAGCCCAGTACCACCCCCCCCAGCCCAGCTGGGGTGCTGAGCTGCTCTGCCCCATCCTGCCTGCAGATGGGGACTGAAAACTACATTTTGAAGGCACAGACACTCTGAGTGCTGCAGCTTGCTTCCAGAAGGCAATTACTCATCCCCTGCAAGCCAGGCTCTGCCTCCTCCGGAGACCTGCATTTCTTGAAGAGGGGCGTGCAGTGTTTAAAGAGCGGTGGTCCTTCCCCTTGAGCTGACTTCCCAGGTCCTCTGCTGAAAAACAGAAGGAACCTGGAGGACCAGCACTAGATATAATTTATCAGTGCAGACCGCAGTAAGAAATTGGCTCATATAGATATGACTGCGTACAAATACACACATATGCATTTACTATGCTCTGTTTTATATATCAAATGGAAAATGCTAGATAAACAAAACCATGGCCAAAGCGTCTTTCACGTTACCTATGCTATGGTGTGAAGCACCAGGGAAAGGCAGCTTGGCAAGCTTGCTTTTGATTCTCTGTGAATGGGTTATTTGGACTGCAGATGATTCAGCTTGCATTTGCTGTGCTGATAAACAGAGACGGCTGCTGTGCATCACACCTCTTAGCCGAGATGTAGTGCCGTGTGACTGTGGGCATGCATATTCCCAGGCCAGCTCAGCTTTGGAGACAACATGGCAATGGATGACCAAGCCACCTTGGTGGCTCTGCCTGGAGATGTCTGGGTCTCACCGTGGCAGGCCAGAGTGGTGCCGCAGCCCTCAGCACCCCTGCAGCGAGTGTTTTGCTTTGGATGGAGCAAATCTAGATATTTGCATTCCAGAATGTGCTGAAATCTTCCATGATATGTAAGAATTGCTCACCATTTTGGAGAGAGCTGAAGCACGGGGCTCAGCACCAGGTCTCTGGCTTTTATGTTCCTCGTAAAAGGCTTGAAGTGCTCAAGTAGCCCAATACTCTGCTGGGGGTGCTTCTTCCTGCACTGTAATAAACTGGACATAACAACCAATTTCTTTTCCAGGTGTTATATAAAATTCTGTCCACCCTGAAGTCAGAGGTTTATGTTTGATTTCAGTGGAGCCAAACTTTCATTTTTATTTCATAGGGAGTTTGCTCTGATTTATATGATTAAGAGTTTTATAAAACTGATTATTCTTTTAAGGATATATTTTTTTTTCCCCTTTAGAAGCTTCCTAAGCATGGAGGGACAGACATACCCACAAATTCTGTCTCTAAGGTGAGAGTATTTTTGTGGCTGTAAGCAGTAATATCGATAAACGGGGAGAAAACCACGACAGCCTTATGCTGCCTTGCAACACATGAGAAGAGCCTAGAGAGCAAATGCATGAATGACAACATGCTCAGAGAGTCTTGAACACCTCATATTTAGCAGCCCAGTACAACTTCCATGTGGGGAGGTGGGTGTGTGAAGCGGGTTAATACCACTCCAAATTTTCTTCTCTGTCTTGAATTGGCCCTTATGTCTTCCTTCTACCAGATTTTCAGATTGAAGGCTTATAAGCACTGCTTGTTTATACTTGCAGATCTTTGGTAGATAGGTAATTTTAAAATAAAAAAATCAGATGCGTACAAGTCTTTTCTCTGTTCGTGTTAAAGAAGATCATAGAATGAGAGATGTTGGACCTTTGCCTCAGCTTCCGCAAAGAGCTGCAGCAGGACGGTGCCCTTCGGGTGCTGGTGCTGCAGCTGCCCTCAGGTTCCTTAGCAGGAGAGAACCCCCACGTTTATCAGTGGCTTTCTAAGGTTTGTGAGTCTTGGCTTTACTGTACACTGTATGTGCTTGCGTTACAGGATGCACGTCTCCGAACTCTGGTGGTGTCAGTCCCTCATCCCAAGGGAACGGCGTTATGGAAGAGCCCTGCTGGGACATAGGCTGCCACAATGCATCCCACATGGTTGTGCTTGTGAACATCGATCCCGTGACTCACCCCAAAGTCTCTTCCTTCCTTTCCTATATCCTTGGCGTCTCCGAGTTTCCACCTGCATCACCCATGCTGGGCTTTACAAGCTTTACAATGTCTTTTGTTAAATATTGAAACCTTTTCCATAACTTTGTTAGGTTTTACAGGTTCCTGAGAGACTGAATTTCCAAAGAATTTTTTGTTGAACAACCCAAACTTTAAGTCCCAGCTGTCTCTCCAACTTGTAGTCTCACTCTGCCAGCAGTTACAGCCTTTGATCATCAAAATTTCTATTATGCTACTTGATTAAAGGTATTCAGAACTCAAGGTGAGAGCAGAGAGATTTACATTTGAAGTGATTTATTAACCTACTATAATTTAAGGTCATGCCAGTTTCCGAATATTGTCAGTCCTCAATTTCTGTCTCTCTTCGTGCTATCCAGTAATCATAGAATCATAGAATGGTCTGGGT
>NW_009611377.1:0-11594 GCF_000690535.1 Cariama cristata
CCTGAGGAGGAAGGAGCAGCAGAAACAACTTGTGTTGAACTGACTGCAACGCCCTTTCCCCGTCTCCCTGCAGCATTGGGAGGAGGAGGTAGAGAACTCACAAGTAAAGTTAAGCCCCAGAGGAAGGGAGAGGTGGGAGGAAGGTGTTTTTAGGATTTGGTTTTATTTCTCATTATCCTACTCTGATTTGATTGGTAATAAATTAAACTAATTTCCCCAAGTAGAGTCTGTTTTGCATGAGACGGTGACTGGTGGGTGATCTCTCCCTGTCCTTTTCTCAACCTATGAGGTTTTCATTATATTTTCTCTTCCCTGTCCAGCTGAGGAGGAGGAGTGACAGAGCAGCTTTGGTGGGCACCTGGCATCCAGCCACAAGCAACTCACCACAACCAGGCACGCACTCAAACAGTTCTTCAAAGACATGCCAGTTTCTGAAATCTGGGACAACAAATATAAACATGGGCCACGTCAGTATTTTGAAACATGCTAAACTAAAGCTTTCTCTCTAAGTGACATTTTGCTTTCCTTCTCCAGTCACGGCACACCTCTGGAGAGCCGTACTTCCCCTCAGCAGGGCCACAAGATAGCTTTAATCAATGACAAGTAACAAATGACTGAGTGATTTAATTTCAGGTGCTGCTGTTGAGCAGGCTGACTCCAAAAAGATGTCTTTTCAGAGGCTGCAATTGTTCAAAGGTTACAAATGTATTTGCATTTATAATGAAACAAGTACACTGCAAGGAACAAATTTATGCTGAAATTTGTCTGACTGTGACAGACAGTCACAGTTTCTCAGTTCAAATCTTTGTGTCCGGCAGCAAATTTTGAGGGGTGCAAAAACTGCTGTCTTTATTTGCAGTTCAGATTTCATGTTTTGTTTAAAAGTGGCACAACTGGACAGCAAGGAAGAAGCTACTCTCAGCTTCATTCCAGGTCAGGTAACCCCTCTAGAGGAGGTCTACCCTGCAAGCAACTGAGCATGCTAAGGTGAGAGAAACTTCCCTGTTGGCAGACAAAAAGGCTGAGGGCAAGACTAGTAGTTTCTCTAAGTGGACCAGGGAACTTGCTTGTAAGTACAGCAAACCCACACTCACGAGAAAATAGAAAGAAGGAAACTGTCCCAGGGCCCCAGACAGGGCTGTATACAGTTTGCTGCAACCAAGGAAATCAGAGAAAGTTGTTGAACTACAAAGTCAGACCAGAGGGATAAAAATACACCAAGAGTGAGCAGAGCAGAGTAGAGAAGGGATTTGTTTTCAAAACTTTTGTTTTAAACATTTCCACTCAACAGATGCAATCTGTCTTTAGTGTAAGATATTTCACCATTGAAGTTTAGATGCCTGTGTTTGATATCTTTTAATATACTTACTTTAAGCTAAAGCTGGAACAGACTTCTGACTATTGGCAAAGTCCTACATCAGGATACCAGACAACTGAATATTCAGCAAAAGTGGGCAGTGGTGCATCATCTTGCTAATCTCCCTAGTCCATGTCCTGAGAGTCTTGGCCTCTTCAGAAGGCCATGAAGATTCTGTTCCTTTAAGTCCAAAGTGTTAAGAAGTTCAAAGTGGTCACTGTACTTTTGTTCTTGTCATCTTTTGTAGTTTTGGCTGTTCTTTATACAAATCTGGCATCTCCTCCACTGACATCATTTGTCATGCTCTAGCTGCAGCATCTATATGCTGAAGTCTTTATGCACTTGCACCTCTGAATTAAGATGTGTGCCTTTATTTCAAAACTCCACATTAGGATATATAATAAATGCATTTACTGGAGATTCTAAAAAAAAAATAATAATCTCTCACTGAAAAAAAATGGGTAAATCAAATCATATGTATGCAGTGTTGTTAAGTAATTTTACACGTGCTGCTTAAGTTCCAGAATTTTATGGGTTTGCAACTAGGTGCAACGGATTACTTCAGACACCAATTCTTGACTCTATGAAAGTCATTGGTCTGTGGCAAAACTTACTCTAGGGAGTCAAAACTATGCACCTGCATAGAGAATAGAAAAGTTAACCCACTAAATATTTCTTAGAATTTACTGGGCTATAACCCAAATAGCAATTACAACGTGACAAATGTGACTATAGCTGGGGCTGAAATCCAGGTAAGAAATAAGATTTTGAATACCGTGATTGCCTTGGATTCCCAACACTTCCACAAGCTGCAAAATAATCAAAGAATCATAATCATGAATGATTTGGTCAGAAGGGACCTTAAAGATCATCTAGTTCCAATCCCCCTGCCATGGGCAGGGACACCTTCCACTAGACCAGGTTGCTCAAAGTCTCATCCAACCTGGCCTTGAACACTTCCAGGGATGGGGCATGCACAAAATGATGTAGCTACTATATTTGTAGGTGAATGGAGCAATTTGTATTCAGATCTAGTTTAACAGGTAATACTGATTCATCAAAAATAGAAATACTCTGAAAGCTTAAACATTGACTGGTCTATGAATCTACATGAATTATAATATTGAAAGAAATTCATTCTATGTAATGGAACAAGATTAAACAAAAGAGTTTGCCATTTTCAGGCACTTTAATAATACTGCTTATTGCTTATCTGTTATTTTTGTTCACATAACACCTGTAGGGTGACATTATACTCAAAACAATTAAAATAAACTGGAACAGGATATTGAATCTCTCTGTTAATGAGGAATTCTTAATTTCTTCTCCAGCAAATGTCTGACGAAGTAGAGAAAAATATAAAACAACCTCAATTACTGAAGAGTTCTTCTGCAAAGGGCTTCATCCAGGTTTCATTTATTTTTCCAGCCGTGTATCTTCTCATCTGAAAGATGAAAATGTGCCCAATTCTGCAGCTGCAGTCACAATGGTAAATACTCTCTTATAGGCGGACTCGTTCTGCTCATCTGTAAGTGATGCATAGCACATATGTAATTTCATTCTCTTTGGGGGATTGTTCAGTGTTGAGATTGAACTCAAGAAATGTAGTCACAGAGGCACAAGCTTCATTTACCTAATAAAAAATGCATGTCTTTTGATTTGCATCTTTGCTGTTTCCCATCAGGTTATGTATCAGCTGTCCCTGTCCTCAATCAAAGATTCATCTGTTAGCCAGACTATGGCAGGCTGAGATGCTTACATGCTCCAGTCATAATCTTCAAGGCTGCCTATAGATGCAGATTCCATAGGAGAAATGCTAAGAAGAATCTGTCCCTCCTCTTTATCTGTAGACCCAACAGCTGTTGGACTGTCTAAAAAGTGGGAATTCAGATGTTCCTTGTATGACACCATGACTTCTCTGACTCCCTACTCCCATGGAGCAGTTACCAGGATCGGAGAAAATTTGAAGCATATCTTTGTTACACAATATGAGATGAGAGGGATGTTACACTGTCCTTCTTTTATCCAACACCAGGACTACTTTGTAAACATATTATAATACATTGGCAAAACACTACCAGCACAGACACAGGTTCTATCTGCCAAACCACATGCTTTAATCCATATGGCTTATTCTAGCCACAGAGAAGAGAAATAAGCTATGCAGAGCCAGCATGGATACAGCCAAAGCATGGATGAGAAAAAATTGCTAGACGTGCAATAATCACAATATCACAAAACTCAGAAAATACATACTCTATAGCAGGAGATGTTAATGGGCAGTTGTAGGCCTTTTAAACCCTTTACTAAGTCTGCACAAGGATCAAGTCAAATTTTGCCACACCATTTTAACAAAGGGCTTTTTATACCTTAGCCATGTCAGTACAGCCTCTCTCTGTAGCTGTGTTAGCAGAGATCTGTAGAAAACTAAATGCTGATTATGCAAAACACCTTCAATAAAGACCATATTCAATCTTTAGCCAAAACATGGCTCATACTGCTTCCAGTGTTCCTATCCTCCTCCATGAATTATTTCAGAGATTTAAAATCTCGGATTTTATCATGTACCTTATGAAATTCAGTGCTTTCACTCAATTTTTAGGGCTGGATTCCCTCAAATGTCCGATCTTCCAAGGTAAAACATGAACATCTGAAACCTAATGGCTATGAAAACTGAGAGTTAGTTTACTGGGGTTGTGTAAGGAAATTTTTTCTCCTCCTCTTTTTTCTAAAAAAAATGAAGAAATAGAAAAGAGAAGAAATGTAATTAATTGCATTATAGGGACCAACATTACAGAAAGTATCTTTTCAACTAAATAAAATTACATCATTACAAATTATTAAATTGCTTGAACTTTCAAAATAAATATTTAATTTCAAACAGGAAAAGTCAAGTGCTTTGAAAGCATTCCCTCATCTTCTTCTGCCTGTCATTTGGAGAAGATGATAAATGTGAGGAGCAAATGACAAGAACTTAAGAATACAAAACTGCAGGAGATGACCTGATCCTTTAAGGTTAGTCCTTAAAAAGAAAACCCCAACTTTTACTTAAATTTCTCATTCAAAATGCAGAAAAGAAATTTCATTAAAATATATGTTTCCATCCTCCCCCAAATATTTGAGTCAATTTATCCTATTTGTCCTTTGAGAATTTCCATAGAAAAAGAAAGGGGAAAAAAAAAAAACTACTCCCTTTTTTTTTGTCAACCAGCTATAAAAACATAGCAAACAGTGTCTTCAATGCAAACAAGTATTACATTTCCCTTAGTGTTGATATGTGAAGACAGGATGCAGCATGCCTTTCAGATCACCAGCTGAGCTGATCAGAGTAGCACCTTTTTTTTTTCCTTTGGTATCCCCTGCTACCTGCTTTCTGTCCCATTCCCTGAAAATTTAACTGGAGGGGTGGGAACCCTCAGAAATTAACTGTTCTCTGAGCAGCAGGAGCAGCCTCTATAGGATCCCATAGTCTTCTGGACATATAGCTTTGAGCCCAGTTTCAAAAACCCAAGTTGTCAACATAAGCCAAACTTTCAGGATTTTGCAGTTCATCTGACACTCCTATGGCCTCATTAAACACTGTCCCCAAGTCCAAAAAGGCATTCTTCCTTAAAAAAAGAAAAATAAAAACCCAATCAAACAAACAAAAATCAACAAAACAAAAAACAACCACTAGCTAATCTTAAGTATTGCATCAGTACTTTCCAGTGAATGTTTTTCAAGAGTAGTCCTGCTTGTATAGTCTGCTTTATTCTAGTAAATTCCAACAGAGATTTGCAGAGAGACTTCTTCAATGAAAGCTCAGCAAATTCAGTAGTCCAAATGGGATATACTTGTCAATTAAGGATTAGCATACTTTAACATGAGGTTGTCGATGTCAGTTGGCATGACTCAAACGGAAATGTCAACCCATTTGCCGTCTGGTTTATACATATCTAGTCTGGAAATCAGCAATGAAACAGCTGAAAGACTGCTACCATAGAAAAGGTACACATGCAATAAACATTACATAGAGATCTTTTAAATTCTTAAAAAGTATTGTACCAGTAACCTTGTAGTTTGGGTTTGCTTCTTTGGACAGAGACAAGTTTAGAGAAGATTTAATCTGAAATGCAGTGCATTGAGGAAACTAAGCTCTAGAAGAAAGAGAATGATTTTTCCAGGGCCTGAAATAAAAGCATTCTAACTAATAAGTCCAGAGGCAAATAATTAGTACTTTAGTCATATATTTTAATTTGTTACAAAGATTAAACAGGCCAAGAGAATCTGTTAGACTGTTTAAAGGGAGAAGTTAACCTTCAGTAAGCACTATTTCATATGCATTCCATTTAAATACAGTACAAGAATAATTCGTAAGAAAGAATTGACAACATTTCTATCAAGAAAGGTCTTTTGCATCTGTTGTGATACATTGCATAGATCATAACGCACTAACCTGGGCCAAAACCTGTCATTAACTCATTTCGCTGAACAGGACTGGCTAAAGCCTGTCACGAAAGTGCACAAACTAATTCGAACCAAGGAAAAACTTAAACAAACTTTATTAGCTAACAGAAACTAATAGGAAACAGGGACAATCCCAAAACCAATTAGTAGTCGGATAACATTTGAAATAAAACACCAGTACAGGTCCATCACGCCAGTTGAGGTCTTATTGCTACACAGTGACACATAAAAAATGATGCAGATGCACACAGACTCACTCTCAAAAAGGGGAAACTCTCTCGAGGGTACCCAGAAGAATTAGTTGCTTGCCCAAAAGGGCAAGGGTTCCCTCAATGATATATCCAGAAGAAAATAATCACTCACTTGGGGGAGGTGAAGGCTCTTAATCCCAGGAAGTTTCCTCAAATGGTGTCCCGATCTAAGGGGGAAGTTTCCCTTCACAGTCCCACCGCTCTGAGAAAACCACTCCAAGGGGGTCTTCAGCAGGGGCTTCATTTATACCCTGGTCGGATCTGACTCATGGTCATATTTGGGCATGGTCCAGAAGCTTGTCTGGCCTAGGGCACTTCACTGGCTCGGGACTCTTATCTGTTGACTGGGGGGTTTCATCTGCCATGCTCCCCTGCCTGAGGGGCATATGTGACGGGACATCAAGTCCCAACAGGTATGCGAGGGTCAGCACCCAGCCAAAGTGTGTATGTGATGACCACCATGGTGGGGTGCAGAAGGTGCAAAAAAGGGCGCAAAAGAGCCAGCTGCTGCCACAATAAAAGCCCTGTTTTTTGTTGGGGTAGGTGCGTCTGCCACATAGCCCCACTGTTGACCCATACATATCGCAATGTCCAGCGCCCAGAATGACCAATGCTTTGAAGAGATGTTAAGACTTAGGGGATGTCAAAGAAATTGAGATTGGAAGTTAAGGTTTGATATATTTTAGATACTAAGGAATGAGGAAGGAAGCAAAGCAGTTGGATGCTTTTCAGACAATTTAATCCAAACGAAAGTGCTCTGCTGTGCTGTACTAGAGCACAGAACATGTGCATAACTATTCCCACTGACCTAGGGTGCCCTCCAGCACACAGGAATAACTGCTGCAACTGAAAAAAACCAAACCATTTTGGTTTTTTGAGAGAGAATTCCATCCATCACTATCACAGGTCTCAAATTCAGAGATGAGTCAACATTCATCTTGTGAGGACAAAATGTGGAGCTAGGGGGAGTAAAAGCAAAAAAATGTACATGAACAGAAGGGGTTCTTCAGTCCTGAGCCAGAGTCTTCCAGTCCACTTCTGACCCATTTACAAGCAAAATTCTATTGCCAAAACTCCTGTCCTATCTCTTATCACAATGTTACACGTGGTCACATGTTTTCCTGTTTCTTCTATCAGTTATTCCTTCCTTCTGTCTTTAGGGATCACAGCAATCTTTCAACCATACAGCACTAAGAATCACATGCAAGTAACCATGCCAACACCAATTCTGTCAAATCATCACTTTTCAGATGGGCTTCATGCTGAAGGCGCAAATGCAAAGCAGGCATTCCTTACTCCCTGGCATACTACTTCTCTTCTGGCAATACAGTTCTTGTTCCTTTTTTGACTTGATATTATCAACAGCCTGAGAATAATATTTTATTTTTAGTGTTGGAAGGTGCTGTGGTTTAACCCCAGCCAGCAACTAAGCACCACACAGCCACTCGCTCACTCCCCTGCCAGCAGGATTGAGGGGAAGAAAAATGGAAGGGTAAAAGTAAGGAAACATGTGGGTTGAGATAAGAACAGTTTAATAATTGAAATGAAATAAAATAACATCATCATAATAATAATTAATTGTAATGAAAAGAAAATAGCAAAGAGACAGAAATAAAATCCAAGAAAGAGAAGTGATGCAAATGAAAACAATTACTCACCACCAAACGACTGATGCCCAGCTAGTCCCCAAGCAGTGACCTCTGGCCAACCTTCCCCCTAGTTTTATTGCTGAGTATGATGTCATATGGTATGGAATATCCCTTTGGTCAGTTGGGGTCAGCTATCCCACCTGTATCTCCTCCCAACTTTTTGTGCACCCCCAGCCTACTCACTTGTGGGGTGGGATGAGAAGCAGAAAAGGCCTTGACTCTGTGTAAGGACTGCTCAGCAATAACTAAGACATCCCTACATTATCAACACTGTTCCCAGCACAAATCCAAAACAGCCCTATACTAGCTACTATGAAGAAAATTAACTCTACCCCAGCCAAAGCCATCACAGAAGGTTTAAGTTTTATCTGAGCTCTGCCTTTTTAAAGTTCTAGTCCTTGATGACTTGAATTCGTGTTTCATTAACGTCACTTTTTGTGGATTAGTGTGATCAGTATAAGGACTGAATCAGAAGTTGTCTTCTTTGGTTCAATAATTTTATCAGTATATCTAGGAAAAAAAAAAGGATTTCAGACATACGGGAAGAAAAATAATTAACGCTTACATTTAAGTGTTAGGAACTCCAAGGTTATAGTTGAGAGTATTACCAAACAGATAACATTATGCTTTATGTTATAGTAAAGATACTAGTAAATTAGAACATCTTATTTTAAAGCCTTTAGTTTTCTTCTGAGTTTAAGATATTTGTGAACTAAGCAAGTAATTTTGTGGATTGAAGGCTCCAGCAGAGAAGAGATAATCAGTCACAGAAGGCAGATGTTACAGAGAGAGATCCAATAGCCATAATTAAGACAGGATCATATCCTGGAAATAAAATTCACAGCTAACATTGGAAAGAATAGAAAGGAACCAGAAGTACATTTTTCCTTGACAGGAGACCCTTATGTGTTAACAAACAAACAAAACTACCGCCTAAATTTTTGGATGGCACCAAACTGTACAGAACTGCACTGAAGTCAATGGAAATTCATCACAAAGACCTCAGTCCTGCATTATTAGGGTCAGTTGAAGTTATGTTCTCAAGCAGGTGCGAGATCACCCTGCAGGAGATCACTGGATCTATAAGAGAGATAGAAGTTGTTGGCTAAGACCAGAGAAGAGAGTCTGGTCCCTTAGCACTGGAGGTCAGAAACTGAATGTCTGAACTTTCTAAAAGTGCGAAGAACTTCTAAAAGCTTAAAATACCTATCTGTCTTAGCTAAAACCTGCAAAGAACTATCATTCACAAACATTCTCAGAAAATTGCAGATAATATGCACCAGCAGCGTTGTTTCTGTCAAGTTTCAGCATGGTCAAACTCTATTTAACCAGACGGGTGTGCAAACTCCAGAATTTTAAACCTGACAGTGATATTTTGAACTCAGGAGTGTAACATAAAAGTCACAGCCAGAGTAAAACTTAATTTATCTGGATAAGTTCTTCAGTCCTCCCAGGTCCGAAATCTCACAAATTATCCATTCTTTTCAGGACTCCAGTTTTTATGCAAGATATTTTTATTATTATTGATACAAAGCCAGATCTAACAGGCAGATAGGTAAATCCTTTTGTCTTTTCCAGTTGTTGCTCGCCCTTCGACCACAAGATAGCAGTGTTTTCCAATTCTTGCTGTTTGGAAACGTTCAGCAAAGCCAAAGCAATTCCCATTTGAGAACTGCTGGATTCTTCAGAAGGAATGAATATAGAAAGTGATGCTAATCATACAATCCCTGCCTTCCTGTATTCCCCTAAATATGTTTTGGTATCTATCATAGCAGTAGTTTATCATGGTTCATTGTAGCAAAGAAACAGTTTTAAAAAAAAAAAAACAAACCTTCCAGTAAATGCTACAAAAGTAAATTCAGAGAAACATGTTCACTGTGAGAAACACTTCTCTTCTCTCCCATGTTCCTTCTGCTCTTTTTCAGTCTTAGATTCATGGTTTCCATGAAAATTTCAGTCACAAAAGCTGGTTCAACAAAAACTACTTAAATAAAAGCACCAGAAAGGTTTTACTGTAACCGCTATTTACTATCAGTAAATAGCCCATGTGCATTTCTAGTACAGGCACTGACTCAGGAAGGTAGGAAGGTGACCTATCTCTCTTTTCCTCTGTCTCCTCTCTCTTTTTTTGTTTTCTCTCCCCGACCCCTTCTTAGGGACCTACACATGCAACTCCTTCCCATGTTAGGGGTGTGCTTTGGAGAGGCTGGTTACTAGGACAGCAGTAGCAGGGGTAGACATACTGCCTAACTTGAGGCACAGAGTCTCAAGAACCAATTTGGTATTTAATAACAGACAGTTTCAACGAGAAAAATCAGAGCAACTGCTTCAGATTCACATTCCAGAGCACCCTACAGAGAAGTATCTCTTATTGTCTTTCCATTCACTATAAAAAAAAAGTGAGGGGAGTACAGTTATCTGACTGAGGCTAAGTGCATGAGCATAAACAGCATAAACTCTTTCTTTCTTTTAGGTCAAAACTCAAGAACTTCAGTAATTGTGTATGAGTTTGTGGAAATCTTCTTACAGCTCTAGAGACCTGATTTTCAGTAGCAAGAAGTGCTTACAGCTGCCATACAAAATGTCCATACAAAGACATCTGTTAACTCTGGACTTAAAAGTAGCAAAGCCCCTTCAATGGGCTTCCTCACTATTTCTTTTTGGGGCCTTTCCTTCTGCATAAATTATTAAATGTTTTCCAGACCAGGGACTGGAACCCAGGTGCCTTAGCCCACACGCTAAATGTTATTTACATTTCACACTGTCTGCTTTAACAAACATTAAAGTATTGTGTGCAAAATGGAAAAGTAACACACCAGAGAGACTTGAGGAGATGCACTATTGATATCCTGTAGCCCAGTGAGTATAACACTTACATGAGAAAGCGCATTCAAATACACTTTCTGTTTACACCAACTTTCTCAAACTTGTGGAGATGCTAAATGGGAGTAATCAATATAACATGTCTTAACTGGCCTTTAATTTTCTTTCTTTTTCCTACAAGTTTCTCTAACAAAATATTACATTTTGGCAAATACAGCATTTGACACATAAGGAGATTCTAGCCTATTTATTTAAATAGGAAGCAGCATGCACCACAGTGAGTAAGTGTGCTTTTGTTAGTGACAACCACTCAAACAAACCAACAGAAATGGTCTGATTTAAATAAAATCTTTTCAGAGAAAATATTCACACTATATTTAATGATCCATACAGAATAAGTTCCTTATACATTCCTAATATATTACTATCAGATATAAAGAAATTAAGATATAATGAAGCAAATGCACATTAGAAATGCATATTAAATAAAACTTTACTAAATATGGCAAAAAAACCCCACCCATCAGAAAGGATGATTTCTGCTCATTCCAAAACTGAAGTTGGGCTAAAAGAAGAAAAGAGAGCTCAGATTTTCACTTGCAATGTTTATACATCGCTAAGGAAACCATAGTACAACAATCTAAAAGTACAGCATTTCCAAGATCAAGTTTATGATTGTACAAATATATGTAAACATTGTGATACTTACAAAGCATTCTAAAATACTACTTTTGTATTTACATCAATCTAATCCAGTGGACAGTTTCAATTTACAACAAAGAAATCTATTCATTGTGTAATCACATTAAAAAAAAGTAACATTTCACAGACCTTTTCTTTCACATTTCTGGTTTAAGAGTCTTTTGTTACATATCTGAAGATTTAACATGTTAGTTGACCTTATTCTGCATTTGGAGAAGAAAAAGGCAGCACACAGAGACTGTGTAATTAGTTACACCCGTGCTTTCACTTGTGCATGTGATTGGAAACAACTGGCTCTCCCATTACACCAAGGAAAGGCTTCCACATTAATTTATAATGCAAACAAGTATGTGTGAATGAAAGAGT
>NW_009611377.1:11605-27201 GCF_000690535.1 Cariama cristata
GAGTGTGTGTGAGTATGATCATTCATTCCTTCATGCTAGCTTTGTTACACATGCAGTTATTAATAGACCTTTGCTACTTGTTCTCCTTTATTTTAATAGGTATTCTTTACATTAAAATAGATTTTAGGATTTGATTACTTTAATTTTACATTGCAGCTCAAAATTTTTGTTTAAGTTAACAAAAGAAAAAAACTGCCATTCAGAAATCTACTCACTGTCATTTTTTGCCAAACACTTTCTGTCGTGATTCCAAGCAGTTCTTAACAGCAAGCTGAAGACAGAACAAAGTGTAAGTCAACTACAGTAAACAAGAGTTTAATAGTATTTTGAAGATGTGATTTCTTAAGTTAGCAGCACAATGGCTTTTAAGCAGTTGCTGTCTTGAAATAGTTTCTTTGAAACAAGTGCAAAATGCTGTACTTGGGAAAGTCACAAGCACAAAAGCATCAACAGACTCCAGGGAAGAAGCAAACAATAAATGTTCTTTAGGTTCCTGCCATAAAATAGTTGTTCATTGTTTATAGTTATTAATTATTGTGTAAATGTCAGCTTTTTGGGAAGGACTGAAACTACCACAATAGAGCTAGATCTGTCAATTATCCATTCCTAATAAACAGCAACTGCTAAGCAAACTAAGCATGAACTCCCGCTCCCCAGTTATATCAATCAAACTGACAGCAGATAGGTATGAGAAATTCTGCCTCTGTCTGCAGAGAAAGAGAACAGGTACTAATTTCCAAGTATCCCCTTACCTGATTTTTATCAGCAGCTACAGAATATTTAAAGCTATTCTTTGTTCCTCAAAAGTCACAAATTGTCATTGATCCCTGTACAGACTTTCACTGACTCTGGTGACAATGCTTTACAGAGACAGATGATACTATATATTTTTAATTACTGCCATGCCACTTTTGCTTTTCTTTGCTTCTTAAAGGCCAATTGTGGAGTACACAGGAACTTTTTTCTTCTACTGGTTCATTTTCTTTCTAATATCCTTTTAATGTATTTCCATAAAACACTTGAAATCATGTTCACTTTTTCTTTTCTACCTCTTTATAGCTAAAAGTTGTAGGTGATAAGTTATTATTACTCTAGGTTCAGATATTAAACAGTTCACCCTGAAATAATTTACTTTCTCTTTTGGCATTGTATGTTCTGCCACTATTCTTTCATAAAAAGGCTTGCCTCCAACAAAATGCAGGCACCCTTCTTCTTTCCATTTCACAGTGGGTGACCTTGGTATGATCCTATCAGTGGGTGTTACACATTGCAATTCTAACCATCCAACTCTCTCATCTTCTAGAGACTTCAGCCTCTTCGCTAAAAGTTACAGTTTCACCCCTGGGCTCAGGCCCCTTAATGGTAAGTATGGTAAGACTAAAGCAATAATTCTATAATGGAGAAGCTGTAGCGGAGAATGTATTTTCAGCTTATGGAGTTCCCACCATAGCACATCTACCTTGTGCCAGTACAGCTGTTTGTAGAGCTGTTCTCCGAGTCAAATTAATTGATTCATTCATGCATATATATATATACATTTATACATAGATATATACATAGATACTTGTGCATATACCCACATTGGTATGATGAAGAGGGGCAGGTCTTCCTTAAATAGCATTGCTTCCAAAGCTTTCATATCCCGAATAATGGAACTAGAGCCTGATCATCACTACATCTTAAATAATTTAGGATCTGGATCTAACATTCAGGACACCAGACCTGTGGAGTCTTTGAAGCACAGTGTGGAGCACACCTATCCCAAATTTAGACTGAAGTTTAGAGTCTCGGAACTCTATGTTTAGAAATATACTTCTATATATCACCTTGTCTGAGAAATAATACTTAGACAAATTAGACCTACTGCCAGCCTTACTGAGCCAATATATATTCAAAATAATTTCACTGGGAAAGGGCTAATCTTGAAAACTTTTACAAGTGTTTAATTTATTTCTGAAAGCAATCCCATTGGAATCAATGGGAGTATTCATAGTAAAGTTAAACACATGCAAAAAGTGCTTTACTCCGGAAAAATGGCATTCCAAAGCGGTTTTTAAACCATTTTGCTTAATTCATGTTTAATCAGAGTGCTGTGGTTAAACTGTTTCTGTGATTTTTCTAATAACTGCATGCATGGACAAGGCCTCTATTTTGTAACTTTTGATGAGTAACGCTCTGCCGACGCACAATGGAGAAGCTTCCTGCAAGCGTGTGGTCCAGCTGCCCAAAACACTTTTCCTGGGCTAGTTGTGCTCTTCTGTTGTATTCCATTACATAATGCTGGCCCAGCCCAGCTCATTTCTGTCAGCATTAAAAACCCAAAGAGATACAGAGAAATCCTATACATTTGAGCAGGTAAATCATTGCAGCTCATGGAAGCCTCTTCCTAGAGGAAAAGCTGTGATTCGCAAGCAAAACTATAGTAGTTAATACCACTAAAAAGATTTTTTCCTTTTTCTTTTTAAGAAAACATTGCAGAGAAAAAATATTGGCCTTTCAAATATGCTTTACTCAAGAAATAATTTACAGCTCCCTCCATTATGAAGAAACGTGTAACTATTTTTGTCAGCCTGAGTTTATTGACAGTTTAAGACTCCCACCAATAACACTGTGTGCCACAAATTTGAAATAATGTTATTTTTCCTTTTTATCCTTTGAAAAGTATGTTTTCAGAAAGCTTTCTTTTAAGGCAAGTGACAGAAGTGAAAAGCAGTCTAGTGGCAATTTCATTCCACTTTTAAGAGAAAAATGTTTTAGGAACTAGAGGGCTGTCTGCTGGATGTGGCATGCCATGATCAGCCAGCGCAGAGCCTGCTCCCGCCCTGCTCTGAGGAGGCCCCAGGAAAACACTTTGCCAGCGGCAGGACTTGCGCTGGCAGGACAACCTGCTCCTGGCTGCTCCTGCACAGGTGTGAGGAGCACCTCACAGAAGTGACTGGTCAGACTGTATGTGTATTAATCTGCAGATTCATAAATCAGCTGGAAGTCAAATGCCACAAGGACGAGTCGTGATGTTGAGAGGAAGAGCTTCCTCTACCACAGGAATAAGGTTCAGAGGAAATATTAGATTTCAGTGGTCTGTGTCTTCCTCCAAGATAGCTTGTCTGTTTTCCACCAGTTTTAATCAAAGTGTTCCAGCAGCAGCAGCATCTCCAGTTGAAGGCAGATGGTTACTTTGCAGGTGGATGGTTACTGAGGCTGAAGTCTAGCGCTAGAAGCCTAAAGCTCCAGGGACGTTGTCTCTGCTCAGGAAGACATACCAAAATAAATACAAATGTCCAGAGATTTTAGGTAGTACTGTTGAGCCAATAAATACTTTGCAGGAAAAAAATAAATTAGTTTAATTCTTTCCATATCTTTTCAAATGATTGTCTTAATTTGTTTTACATCTTGTAATCTTAAAAAGGACAAAATATCCCTTACGAAAAGTTGGTCTCAGCTTTGCAGAGCTTTTGTCCTCTTCTGCTGTTCCCCACTTATATCTTCCTATTATTCCAATGATATTAAGGTGAGGAAGTTGTATTTAATGTGCAATAATATAAAGTATATATCTTTCTCCTGTCTCTGTTACGGAAGTTTAAAAAATAATCAAATAACAGTTCTCAGTTGTTGTTGTTGTTCTATATTTCTCTTGCAGTTTATACTGGAAAAGAACAGAATAGAAAAAACTGAATAAAAATACTCATGATAACAAAAATCTTTGCTTCATTAATATTCTGAATTTCTCTCTCCACAGCTGCAACCAGAATTTTTAATCCCAGAGAGCTATTTCAGTACAAAGTGCAGTAATTAGCTCATAAATGATCAGAAACTGATCTGTGCCCGGTGTTTTAGCCTTTTAAAGAGTGGGAAAGAAGTGAGGTTTTTAAATGCCATTTTTGCAAGCCTGCTGAGGAAAGATTTTTTGCTTATTTTTAAGGGCAAATTTCCCTTACTGTGTGGTTTGTCTGTTTATGTTATTTTAAAAAGTTCAGGGGAATGGTAATGTGTGAAATAATCCTTATGAGGAAAGCAATTCCACTAAAATGTATATTTAAATTAGATCTATTTACTATCTTCTACTCCCCTTCTATTGAAACCAGACCCTCAACACAGCTCTGCTGTAATTCAAATTAAAAACAATTTTAAATTACCTTTCCATATATTGAAGAATACTTCAAATGAGACACACACACAAAGTTTGTTAAAATAAAAATAAAGCTGCAGCACTGAGCAAACAACAAGAAGTCTAGAATTAAATTAAGCTGAAAAATTCGTTTCGCCTCCCTTTTGAACAGGCGTTAAGATAGACTTTTAATTACTTGATCACATGTTATTCCTCTGTGGTCCCAACACCTCCCTCGATGCACCAAGCTGTAGGGACCAGAAGAGCATGTCATTGTGTCTCTTTCCCCAAACTGTTCCAGTCTCTGGTCCCACGCTGGCAGCTAAATGATTCTCCCGCTTGTTCTCATTACAGACTCTCCTTCCACTCTCACTAAGCTTCTTGCCCTCATTGCCTTCTCCCATCAGATCTTTTCTCTCAAAAATCAAGCAGCTACTCTGAACTACTTGACAGCAAAATGAGACAGAAAGCTAATTCCAATGTCTGGCCTCAGCTGACCATGCAGGATTATAGCTTGATCCAATATTGCAGTTTGACCAGGTTGCCAAGATGTCCAGGTGAGTTTTGGATGTGTCCAAAGACAATCTGCTCCAGCGTTTGAACCAGCTTAAGGTTTTTTTCCTCATATCTAATTAGAATTTTCAATGCTACAACTTATATCTATTAGCCTCTTCCTTTTCTTTTTACTGAAGTGGTCCTTAACTTGATTTTCCTCTAGCCTGGGTAGTACTTCACTCCCCCAGAGTCTGCCAGTCTGCCACAGGGACATGGAACGCCTGAAAGCCAACTCTACCTGTAAAAATCAATGCCAGAAACCATGGAGTTCTTCAGCTTTTTTCATGTTCTTTTTCACAAGGGTCCCCCATTTTCCTTGGTGTTCCATTTGCTGCTGCTGTACTGAGGTGGGTCAACCTTGGCTGGACAGCAAGTGCCCAGCAAACCACTCTATCACTCGCCTCCTCAGCTGGACAGAGGGGAGAAAAATTTGACAACAGGCTCGTGGCTCAAGGTAAGGACAGGGAGATCACTCAGCAAGTACCATCATGGACAAAACAAAACTGACTCAGGGAAATTAATTGAATTTATTACCATTCAAATCAGAGTAGGATAATGAGAAATAAAAACAAATCTTAAAACGTCTTTGCCCCACCCCTCCCTTCTTCCCGAGCTCAGCTTCACTGCCGATTTCTCTACCTCTTCCCCGCCAGCAGCACAAGGGGACAGGGAATGGGAGCTGCAGTCAGTTCATCACACGTTGTTTCTGCTGCTCCTTCCTCCTCAGGGGGAGGATTCCTCATTCTCTTCCCCTGCTCCAGCATGACATCCCACCTGTGGGAGACAATCCTTCACCAACTTCTCCAACGTGAGTCCTTCCCACAGGCTGCAGTTCTTCACAAACGGCTCCAGCATGGGTCCCTTCCCCGGGGTGCAGCCCTTCAGGCACAGACGGCTCCAGCCTGGGTCCCTCCTCAGGATCACAAGCCCGGCCAGCAAACCTGCTCCAGCCTGGGCTCCTCTCTCCACGGGGCCACAGGCCCTGCCAGGAGCCTGCTCAGCCTGGGCTTCCCACGGGGTCACAGCCTCCTTTGGGCATCCCCCTGCTTCGGTGTGGGGTCCTCCCTGGGCTGCAGGTGGGGATCTGCTCCAGCGTGGGCCTCCATGGGCTGCCGGGGGACAGCCGGCCTCACCGTGGGCTGCACCAGGGGCTGGTGGGGAATCTCTGCTCCGGGACTGCAGCACCTCCTCCTCCTGCTGCACTCACCTGGGGGGCTGCAGGGATGTTTCTCTCACATATTCTCACTCCTCTCTCTTCCAGCTGCTGTTGCACAGCAGTGTTTTCCCCTTCTCAAATATATTTTCCCAGAGGTGCTACCACTGTCACTGGTGGGCTCAGCCTTGATCAGCAGTGGGTCCGTCTTGGAGCCTGTTCTCACTGGTTTTATTGGACACAAGGGCAGCTTCTGGTGTCTTCTCACAGAAGCCAACCCTTATCCCCCCCACTACCAAAACCTTGCCACGCAAGGCCAATACATGTACCTACAGAAGCCTGTGTTGTTACTGTCCTCATCCCTCACCAATTTCATCTGATCTTTGGCTTTTGCAATTCATTCCTAGGTTTCCAGACAATATATTTCTTCTGGTAGCCTATAGCCTATTCCATCTTCCTTTGTGAGTTTAAGCTCAATCGGGAGTCTCCTGTTCAGACAGGCCAGGGTGTTGCTCCCTTCCTGCACACTGCAGTGCACTTTAGTGCTTTGAAGTGTTTGTAATTTTCCCTGAAGATCAGCCTGCTATCCTGGACTCCAGTAATTACCTCCCCTCTGATTCCCCCTAGGCAATGAGATCATATCTTACAGTTTCCAGAACACACCAAAGTCTTGTTTCCTGCAGCCCACAGTCATTACACAGCTGTTACCTTCCTCACTTCCCTCACAACCTTAAACTTTACCATCTCATGACAGCCAGGCTGCCGTCTGTCATCACATCCTTGATCAGTGCTTCTGATTCATGAGTAACAAGTCCCTCAGAGTGCCTCTCCTATTCAGCTTGTCCACCAACTTCATCAACAATTGTCCTTGAAACACTCCAGAAATCTCCTGGATTGCTTGCGCCCTACAATGTTACTTTTCCAGTAGGTGTCAGGACAGCTGAAGTCCCTTATGAAAACCAGGGATTCTTCCAGTCCTTTGTCCAAGTTTCACCCACTTTCTCTTGATTTGGTATCTGTAAAAGATGACTCGCATGATGTCCTCCTCGTTGGTCTCTGCTCTGATCCTGACACACAAACTCTTGACCAGCCTTTCCATAGACAAGTTCTGTGGATTCAGGTCCAACCTTTATAAAATTTGTAACCCTCCTGTCCTTCTAGGGTGGATGAATGGGGAGATTGGAAGGGGAACAATATCTCCTTCCTAAAGAGCCTGTATCCATCCACTGCAATGATCCAGTGGGCTATCTTACCACATCTCTGTCATCCCAGTGACATTACAGTTCTGCACATCAGTATCTCATTCCTTCTGTTTGTTTCCCATGCTGCATGCATTCATGTACAGACACTTGGGATGGGTCTCCAATCACATTGCTTTCTCAGAAGAAATGGGAGAGCCTCCCACTTATGCTATCCTACACACAGGTCTCTCTATCCTTTTCTCTGCTTCTCTTCAGATTTTAGTCTCCATTACCTAGCAAGCCTAGTCAAAAGTTGTCCTCACTAGGTTAATAAGCCTGCTGGCAAAGAGGCTTTTGTAACACTTTGTTAAATGGATGCCTTCTCTACCCAGCAGTCCTCATTCCTACCTGCAACACCAGCTGTGCAGCAAGATAGTTACTCACAGGATGTGTTTGCTCCTGCTCAGAAAAGCTCTTCCTCTTGACTCCTAGGGTCAAGGAGAACATCACCTAGACTGTTATTATCCTTACCCTGCTCAAGGTTTCCCCCATCAGTGTCATTGGTGCCCACATGGCTGAGCGGCAAAGGACAATAACTGGAGAAAGTCCAACAGTCTTTCTGCAACATCCCGGACCTGGATCCCAGGCAAGCAGCAGATCTTCTGTAACAGCAAATCCTGGGCATTTCGATCCCCTGCAGAAGGGTGCCTCTGGTCATCATCCCCCATTGCTTCCTCTTAGTGGCAGCAGTTCTGAGCCTCAGCTCGGGCTCAGATGCCTCCTGTGACAAAGCGAGCTGCTCCATAATGGAAGGCAAACCAGGAGCCACAGATGACTGCAAGGCAGACAGGGACAGAGACAAGGGGCAGAGCCTCACAGACTCAAACAACAAAATCAGAGCACATCTGATGAGGTTCAACCCACAGTTCAGTGAAGTTTGCAGTGACAAGGCAAATCCAAGGTCAAGCCAGAAGGTGAAAACAGAGACAGAAAGCTACAGAGTGGGCAAACAACGTAGCTCAGGCAAGGACTAAGGGCAAAGGCCAGAGCTTAATGGCATGCCCTGGCAGAGTACATGGGTCAAGGCTACAGCTGAGGCTGGCCAGGGCAATTATAGCCTGTTGTTATACTCAGGGCCCTGACAAGAAGACACCAGAGTGACATTTTAGTTTTAAAGATCCCAAATATTATATGAATTTCACACCAATTGAAAGTTTTTGAAAGGAATTCCTGAAGACAGGATTCCTCAACCCACAAAAAGAAAATCCCAAAATATTGCAAGTGCTTCTGCCAGAACAGTGTCAAAGTTCTGATTATGACTGGCAGGTGTGATTTGTGACCTCCACTTTTTCTTTTTCCCTTTCTTCCTCCTGGAAATGTGAATTTACATTGAACCTTTCTCTGTTTCTCCTCAGATGCTGACTGGAGCCCATTTTCTTATCTACAGGTCTACAATGCCAAACTAATTTTACATAGGCTATCACAGAGTCATCTAAAATAATGAAATTGTTGAAAACAAGTGCCAGCTAGCGTCAACCTGTGCTAGGTTTCAGCTGATGGTTAGGAGATTAAAATCGCCATAGGCTCCAGTTTCTGTATCTTTCTTTTTACAGAGAGGTACCTACCAACTCATGGTGCAGTGGTAGTAGACTGCAAACAAGGAAGGCTAGGATAATCCAGGAGTCATGTCTAAAGCAAAGTTAATCAGCCATCATTTCCTTTTCTTGTTCTCTGGAAAAGTACAAGCTTTGTAAACAACTCTGATTTCACCTCATTGAAGACTTCCCCATGTTGGACAATCAGACAAACCGTTATAACCACCCTGTACACTACCTTGCAGAAGCTGGTTTAAAGCTGCAATACACATTAGCAAATAAGTAGACTTCCTACATTCAGGAAGTCTCTCGCTGGTTTTCTTGAATCAGTACCAGCAATGACAGCATGTCATAGTCTGACAGTGACCTCATTCTCAGTCATTAACCAAAAGAAGATTTGTTTCTCAATGCATTTGCAGGAATTTAATGGAATTAGATATTTAAGCAAAATTATTTCAATAATATAACTATATATTGCAACAGCAAGTTAAAGAAATACCATACTATAACTAAAAGATCATGTGCTGCTTTAACACAATGCTTAAAAGCCATAGCATGGAAATGGTTTTAAGACCACTCCTTTTTTTTGTTACTAACAAAATAAGCAAGGCTAAAATTGCTTTTAGGCAATCATGTCTGTAGATTTAGGGCATATCCCTCTATTATATGCTTTTCCTCAAGTCTTAAAGGTAGATAAAGTTTCAAAGAACAAACATTTCGCACAGGTATTGTGTCAATCAAAGACCCAAATCAACACATTATGCTTATTATGTGAACTATAGATCTATCAAGGCTACTGTTGATCTGTGAAGATAACTTCAGGTGTCAGAATTCTGCTAAGAATCTTGCCTTACAAAAAATTGCTTTGCTCCTCAGCCAAGTAAGTTAAAGAAGAAATAAAGCCCTTCTCATTCACCCTAAGGTAGAGAATAGCCATTTGCCATGAAGGATTCATAACACCTGTAGTAATTCTTCAGTCATCTGAGAGAAATCCAGTAGACAAAAGTCTTTTGAAAGAAAATTCAAAGATCAGAAGTTACATTATTCCAATCACCAAACTTATTAAATGAGATGAGTTAAAACCTTTCCTCATCACACTTGGTTTTTTGCAAACATTATAATAAAAATGTGAAGAGTTTTTTCTCAGATGCCCTGCCCAAAAAAATAGCTGAGTCCCACTAAGTCCCTCCATTAAGGAGAAGATAACAAAAGCAAAATTTTTTCAGCTTTTCTGAAGAGAAAAGGTTGAATCATACACTGAAACAAAACTGAAAGAGTCAAAGATATTTGACCTGATCATGATTTATTCTGTCTTTAGTATAATGAGAAGCTGCAACCCACTGCAAGTTGTCACCCTTGATGCAGTCCCCATAGGAACTATCACAAGAATACAAATATGCATGTTTGCCCATTTCCTTTCTAATTACATGGACAGACTTGAGTCCTGTTGATCTGGCAAGAAAGTTTGCATTTTAAGCTACGTGTATGGCTGCCATGATCTTAAACGCAGCCATAATTAAAGAGATTTTCAGAGTATACGAATAAACAGATTCTTAGGGTAAATGAAAATCCAAAATTGGATTTACATCCTTTCCAGGTGAAGGCAAATAGATGATACTGCACCTGATATTGAAGGGAGTAAACAGTTGAGGTTGGTGGTGGGGACATTGAGAAAACAGTTGTCTTTCTTTTCTTAAGAAGTAATCAGTATAGTCATGTGTGCCATATTACTATAGGATGTAATACCTTTAATAGTTCTTATTACAAGGGCTATGGCCACACAACAGCAAATACTGTTAAGGTACAAAGTGGACATTCAAGAAGGATCTTTATTGAGCTAAAGTTTGCACTGAAAAACTAATGTTTTCAATTACTGCCGAGCAAAATGAAATACATACATGTCAGAAACTACCTAAAGAATCCAAGCCTGCTCTTTAGCACGTTATTATGCCATAACAGCCCCTGAAATTAATCCATCCAGGTGAGTGGTCCTCATTAAGATTGGAACTAACCTCATTTCATAGGATCAACATAAGACCAGATTAATTTTGTAACTGTTTAATAGCACTGAAGTGGTCTACAAGACCTTGTATGAGCTTATTTTATGAACAGAAGACTCATTTCTTATCTTTCAGAACAAGTAAGCCTCCAGCATATCGAAAAATAGATCCTGATTTTCTACCTGTTTTTTCCAAATGTTGCCTCACTGATCACCAAGGCAATAAATCATAATAATAACTTATATCAAATGTCAAAAACTATGGCAAAGAAAAACCAACAACATTTCTCAGTGTTTTTCATTCGATGTTAACTTCTGGAGACTTAAGTCACTAATGGACTCTAGTTACAGATCTATCTAATTTCATTTTTTAAATTAATAGTACCAAGGTCACCTGCCAGTACTGCCTGAAACTAGAACATTTCCTTTTTAACAACTGTACACTGTATAAGATTCAGTGTGTTAAAGAAATTACTCTTTCGTCAATTATTAACTTACCTGTTCTCTGGCATATGTTATCATCTGGCACAGATCTTTTTTTTCCGTTAATATTTCATTTCCTTTGAGATGTGTTCATTTCAGTTTGTTCTACAAGAAACTGAGTTAAAAGTGCAAGAGTTTGAAATGTCATAGGGAGGTATAAATGCATGAACCACAGTTTGTGCACAGTTATTATAGTTGCTTCCAGCATGAATTAAAGGTATTTTTATCTTCAAACTCCAAAGGAAAAACAGGAAAAACAATTCCTATCATTTAAGTAGTCATGCAGAGTATTTAGATTTTTTTCCACACCTCAAGTCTGACTTTGATGTATAAAATCAGAGAATTCCATTTGTTCCTGCATCCGTTTCAGCAACAACACTTTGGGCACTGAAATATTTTGAGAATTATTTTTCTGGGACTGTTCAGCAAATCATTGTTCATGTACTTTGTAAGAGCTTCTCAGTTAAATAAATTACAAAAAAATAGTCTACACAGTAATGGAACAGTAAACTAAGTAAAACATTTGAAAAAGACCAAGCATAATGTAAAATATTAAATAAACAGGTCGTTAGAAACTTAGTTGTTGAAGCATATTTTGGCTCTTACTGATCTGTGTTTTTCTTTTATGTCTTTTAGAAATGCTGGAACAGTTTGAATCATTTTGTTTTCAAGGTCAAGCTCAGAGAAAGTGTCAACCCTCCCTAAGAGCATGTTCTAATATGTTCTTAGTTGTTTCACAAAGCTACCAGCTTCTGAGTTTCCTTCTTCAATTTACACATAGCCACGTGGCCTTATTTCTTTGGGATGACATTATGACCATTCATGTTTGCAAAATCACAGATTTCTTATGAAATCTTTTGATATTTACCTGTTAAATGGCATTTCTGAAATTCAACCTGTTTAGTACAAATTACTCTGAAAGATGTATAGAGCTAAATAAAACACATTTTGCCTAGCCCTACTGTTCTTATTTACTAGCATGTACATCGTAATTGGCCATATTACATCATGCAGATAGGAAAATTTTAAAAGCTATATGATGCAGCAACTGAGCAAGGTAGAGAAGGAAGAGGATATGCTCTTTATTCTTCCAGGTTGCACCACAATATTCATAGCAACGGCAGCATGCCTGCTGATTCCACAGACATTTGAGAAAAGAACATAAGCAGAGGGAGTGCAGAAGATGTTGTGCATTGAACTCTCCTATTATTTACTAGTTCAAATTGGATGTTTTGATGGTTACAGCTACGCAGTGTATAGACCTAGTGCTGCTTCATAAGGGCTTCCAAAGGGAAGTGACCAGAATTTGTGTCAAATCTAACTGTCCTTAGAGTTATCACAAGAAATAGAACAATGCCAGGAAGAACACCAGGAAATTCTTATCAATTACCTTCCACTTTTATGGATGGTATTTTATAGATATGGCATTCTATGTACTCTCATACAGGTATAAAAATTAAAATTAAAGATCTCTGGCTCAGATAAATTAGCAATTAATTAGCCAATTCAACAATTCCCTTTGCCAAGAGAAAAGCAAAAAAGATATCACCATATTTCCCTCTACCCCCCTTTCTCCTAAAAATACTTTCTCCTCATGTGAACCTGAAAACATTGTATGAGCCACCATCGTAGAAAGGCTCAAACCAGAAGGCATATGTGTAAATGTGGGACAGTGCATTGGCTGAAATCTCATTTCTGTCCTGAGATAATAAATATTAAACTATATTGCCTAAGTATTTTCATTTTCTTATCCCAACTGCTCCTGAATATCCAGTCTTTCTACCACTTCGGAATTAAGAAGGCTTGTAGTATACATTATCCTTTTGGTTGTTATAATCAGGTGTTTTAAAATTAACTAAGCTGATAGTATAAGATTCATGATCCAAGTTTCCATAAAGCTCAACAGCTTTAGCTCTATTAGCCTGCATGTATCTCTGCAGCCATTTAACAAGAGTCCAATATTTGGGGGGGAGAGGAATTCATCAGAGGCAAACAAATGGAATTTTGCCGTTTCTATATGAATTCATTAAGTTTAAATTTCATACATAAATTTAATGCAGTTCAAGTGCTATTCCACTAAAAGTGATTTTATTTATTCAAAAATTCACTCACAAAATTATGTTGGATTGTGCTACGTTATCCAAGGATTATAGGTGTGATTCTTACGTTCCAAGTGCAAAATTTACAAAAGTAGGTATCGAATGCATGCATGCTGAAGAATTTGAAAAATGTTTTTACAAACAGTGGTATTGAGGTCAAGGAAGGGTACCAGGGAAGACCGGCTTCCGAATTACATAAATTCTAGGCTGCTGTGAATTAAGTAAAGGACATCTTTCACAAAGTTAGCATGTGACCCTGATTGCTGATTGATTATCATATAACCTATCCTCAAAGCTATCTCTATTCCAGAAGGCCTCCATCTATTCAAGAATGCCCAATTTTATATAATATTCATTATCCCCAGCTTCCATTGACGTCACTGCAAAGGTGGACCTTGGGAACCTTGCGAGGCAGTCAAATCTTCAGCTGTCCCTCAAAGACATCCTCCATCTGCTTTTGAGATGGGAAGCCCCAGTTGACTCCCTAAATTACTTTGGGCACAAGTTATCAGAAGCTGAATTGCAAAGTGATATTTTACAAAGTTTATCATTATTGTCTCTTGTTTGGACTGATCCTATACTGTGATATTACATAAGCAATCAGCTTCACAGCTCTCATCACCCTCTTCTCTTACACTACCCACTTTAAGGCGTAATACAGCAGATACCAGTATATGGAAAGACCGCATACTTCCAACATTTTGAACTTGAATGCAGAACACGAATGATGTCTTATTCTCACACATAAGCTGCTTGTAGCTGAAGACTTGTAATCCTCTAGGATGCACAGTTCACCTGAGTAATATTTCCATAGTTGTTTTTTTCAGAGCAACAGACATATACAGACCAGCCTATTGCCTGTTCCTCAAGTGAAAATTTGGTACAGTCACAGAAGAGGTCAAAAAACTGGGCTGTCTAGCCTTTGTTTTAGCATTTAAGTGTTTGTAGAGAACAGATTCTCCCCTACTCCAAGAACCAAGAATCTAGTCCTATATCTGCTGTGGTATGGTGTTAGCTACATCTCAGCAAATAGCAACTGTGTTATTATTATTTTTAAGGTTAAATATATTAAAGTTATATTTGCAAAGTGCTGCAAACCTGAAAAGTTACTTGAACTTGATGCATCATCATTCCAGTAATGCACAAGCCCCAAGGAACTGAAGCATGTGCCTAGCTTTTAGTCCACCCAAAGTCCCACTGAAGTCCTAAGAAAAAATCTTTTGAAACCAAAGGGATTATCCAGGTTGTTAAAATGAAGCCTGTTAAAGCTAGGCACCCTGTGGAAACAGGTCCTGGAGAAAGGCACAGCCGTTCATCCCATTCGCATTCATCATATTGCTTTCCTTTCGTGCAGTGTGGTTGAAATGGAGTCCTGTGCTCCACTGATAGGTAGGTCTTATGTCCTATCTCAGTCTTCATAGTCTAGTGCACAAGCACCAGCACATACATGTAATGTATAGTGATTCTGTGGCCTTAGTATAGAAATGGAGAGGACAAAAAGACGCTGGCCATAAATATCATTAAAAGAAAAAATGAAAAGGCAATTATCTTATGCCAAGGATGAATTAGACTGTTAACTTGCTCTCCTGTGTTAAGCGTGGAAAACTATTACCAGTTTTGACTTTTCCCATCTGTTCTACTCCAAGCTTGCCGAAAGGCTGATATTCTGACAGCAATCTGAAGCAGGGTTTTGCCAACTGTTTCTTTTTGAAAGTCCATGTTCCATATGTTCTTATTATGCTTCTTTTTATTGCCTTGAAATTACACAACTAGGAAGGAAAAAAGTTCACTGTTTTGCACAATTATATAAAATATATTTTAAAAAGAGTTTGTGGAAGAGGTCATCATAATGTATTTCTCTCTTTTCCCATAAATTACATCCTTGTCTTGTCATAGTGTATATTCCTGTCACTTATAATGGTAGTCTGTTAAAATTCACATACAGTATGTTTGATATATAACACATACGGTCTCCACAAAAAAATAAGGTATGCAGTATAGTAAGAGAATGGGTGGGGTTTATCTCCTTTCTTTTAAATAAGAGTTTTAAATATGTATTGACTGTCAGAAGTTGTGAAGAAATATATTTATTGCTTACATACAGAAAGTATTTCCATCAGCCTTCCTTAAATATTACCACCTTCCAAGTAGTTGGTCTTTATCACAAGAGTTTAAAAAGCAAAAATCTTGAATTCTAACCTTATAATAACCTTTCAATCCTATGTAATAAAAGGCTTGATCATAAAATCGATTCAGCCCTGGAATCATTAATGTTGATAGATTAATACCAATTTTCTATCCACTGAGTTCTCAGCTCAAGAGAAATCTCTACAGTTATCATCTACAGCAGTATAAACTAGAACTAACTGAAAAAAACACCGGAGGAAACCACTGGAGTTTCATATTGTCACCGTTTAAGGCTGGGC
>NW_009611378.1:0-32156 GCF_000690535.1 Cariama cristata
TCATTGATGAAGATACTAAACAGCACTGGCCCCAGTATGGATCCCTGAGGGACACCACTTTTCACCAGTCTCCATCTGGACACAGAGCCATTGACCACTACCTTCTGGATGCGACCATCCAATCAATTTGTTATCCAGCAAACAGTCTGCCCATCAAATTCATATATCTCCAATTTAGAGAGAAATCATGCACTTCAGTCTATTAACTGTATTGCTTGGACACAGGTGCCTGAACAAGGACCAATATTTAATAAAAATAAATAGGGCAAAAAACCCTGATAGTACTTAAAATAGATATAAAAGAAATAAAAGTAGCCAACAAGAAGAACCAACAAGGATTGACAGTAATAATTCTATCATCTGATAAGTAGATGGATAACAGAGTTTGTACTACACAGAAAATAACCCAAGAAATTGAACTAACACAGAATGTTGCACTAAGAGAAAGAAAGAAATAAAAGGCATTGTGAGAGGAATTATACAACTTGCTCACTAGTTAAGAGTAACAGTTATAAGAATTATCCTGAACACCCTCCTGCTCCCCCTCCCATTTAATGACATGACTCTGTGTCATTACTCCAGTGGCCGATGTTGTTTTGCAAAATCTCATTTGCAAAGTCCGAGCGCAGATTTTCAGCAAAGTGCCCAAAATGCTACTAAGTCCTCCCCTTCACTCACTAGCTCTGCCCTATACCATGTTTACGCTTCCAATCCCTTAACCTACAGGTAAGTGCAAAGGCTGCGGTCTCCATTCAGACGAAGACTGCATCTGCCCCTGTCCTTTTCTCCTGTCTTACCTCTGAAATTATTCTTCTCCCCCTAAGGGTACACATTCTCTATAAATTACAGCTACGCTTTAAATGTGCCTTCCTGTCAGACAAATCATCATTTCTCCATTCTATATTCAAAGTCATAGGGTTGGTAAGTGGGTATTAGCCAAAAAAATGTTTGGAATTGCAGTAACATCAGCAAATGTGCTGTGTACACAAAATGCCATGACAGGTAACACGTTCATCGTATCACGTCTGTATTTGTGGTGGCCTGACACAGTGGAGGTTTGAGAACAGAGGAGAACTAGCTGTCCACCAAAATATTTTCCAAGATGAGCAACAATAACATTAACAATTTGCTTTACTCGGAAAACATGCTTTGATGTGTATATCGCAACTGCTACTGAGGAAGCAGCTGTGATACAGGAATGGAAGATCCAGGAAAAACTCCAGAGCCAAAACAAACACTTACCTATTCCGTGGTAGTAATTCTGGGGGGAATGGGAAGCGGGACATTTTCAAATTTCTTAGTGTTAGTAAGCAACATGCGAAGTTTAGGAATATCAATATAGCAAATGCTACATCTTGATTTGGGGCAGTGAGTAGCTCTCGCTAGTTGAAAAATGAAGATGCCACTGGTAGTTTTTATCTACCATAAGAATTTTGCTACATTGCAAAAACACAATTCTCTATATTGTTCCTGCGTCTATTTAACTGCCTATGCATATTTAAGCACTGGTTAGATTATACTAGCTTTATGGGGTTCCTATTAATAATGTATACAATGTGTATACAAAATTTGATCACTTTCAAGAATACAGAGGAAGCAGAATCATTTATAGCTCATTTAGAACATAGGCTTCTAAACGATAATGTTAGAGCAGCTATTACAGCTGATAGAAATTTGGTTTATCTAACTTCTCCCATTAGACATTTTGTAACTGCCTTTCAGAAGCACCCTGGCTGTTTACAAGCTTTTGAGATCAAAGAACTGAGGGGAATTCCAAGGGTTGAAAGCACAATTCTTGTTGTTGTTGTTCCATGAAATTCAGTTTGCCCTTTGTTGAAAGGCAAACATATACTATTTCCCTCCCCTGGGTTTGTTGACATTTTGCCCAGTGAAGAAATAAACACAAAGCATTTTGAGGTTGGGTCTGGACTGCCAAAACATGAACAAAGCACCCTACACATAGACCAGTGATAATAAGGTAAGTTGAATAAAGGAACAAGGTACGGACAAGTAAATAACCAGATTTCATGCCACCTTTCCAATACTCCCTGGGCTAAAGGAGGCTGGGATGGTTACCTTCTTATACATGGCTCAAACAGCCCAGTGTATCTCTTCTCCACTCCCGGCGGCACTATGTGAGCAGATGTTAACCTCATTCACAAGAAAGTCCGGATGGACTTGATTTCTTTTCACCAATCCTCAAGCTCAACTCAGGCTCAGCAAAGCATCTCTTATTTTCCTTATAGTCTTTTCCTGATGGCTACCTACTGTAACTACTTCTGTAGTTGCTCTGGCAGCAGCCTGTGGTGAATTTCACAGTTTGGGCACTGTACTTTGTGATTCCGAAAAGGAACATTGTAGGAATCAGTATTTTTATCTTCTCTTTTTTAAACACCCTAACGCTCCCCAGTCCCACCTTCAAAATATACAAAATTATTTACAAGATAACTACCTGAGGGGAGTGAGTATCCTTAATACTATTTTTTACTGCTAAATCTAGTCTTATAGCAATTGTATGACTTAAAATATCATTAAGTAATTGAGGCAATCTCACATCTACCTGATATTCCCATCTCCTTGCTTGTGCCAGCTCTTCTAGTTTAACCAAAGGGTTTCCAGCTTGATAAACTGACAGCAAGCTAACCCAGAAAACAAAAAGAAAATAAAAATGACAAAAAAAATAAAAAAGATGACACAAATTTTTTGTGTTTTGAGTACTGCTCCCTGAGTTGGATTCTATCGTGTCAGATGAGAATAATACCAGTGCAAAGGAAATGGCAGAGGGTGGCCAGGAGCCTGGAAAGGGGGTTTAGGACTGCCTTTCATGCAACTGCAAGCCTTTAGATCTGTTCAGCTATCTCATCACATCACCCTTTCTTAACTTTTTGACATCTAATGATTTGTCAAAATAGCTTTTTTTTTTAAATTATAAAACCTAGTTTGAGTATCTCTTTACAGTTTGCCAGGAGTGAGAAAGGCAGGATGGGCTTTAATTTTCTTCCATCTTTATTGTAATAAATTCTGCAGAGTGAACCACCCTGCTTTGAAATTATACTGTATGATCTTCCCCGTTTCATTTGCTTTCATTAAATTATATTGAAGACGTCACCTCAAAAGGGGTTCTATTAAGACCTCATTTACAATCAATTCTTTTTTTTTCCTCTTTAAATTTCTCCCTCGAACTTTCTGAAAGATAATTCAGTGACAAATATGTTCCATTACTTACAGTATTTGAAGAGCTGAAAGGAAAAAAGATGAGATGATGAAGTGGACTCTTATATAAATCTTCACCCTAAAGAGCTAAATTGAGTACTAGATACATAATTATGCTAACAAGAAGAGTGGACATAAATTTTAAAAAAAGAAATCTGAAGCATTTTAGTGTCCGCTGACAATCTGAGAGATTTGTGCGGCTTATGTTTGCAAGTAATTTTCTAAAATTGCTTATCAATGAATGCTTCAATACATAGTTAGTCAGACACAGGCTGATAGGCTCTCTGAAATATCACCATATCCTCTCTGAAGCAACTACTGAACAAACTGAATAAATCGTTAACCTTACCAATTGTGCTCTGCCCTAGCAATGGAGATGCTTAAGAGGGCAGAGGGGCTTGCAAAACGAGTCCTAGCCAGCTGAGCAACAGAGATGGGGAAGGCAAGAAGGGAGGAATTGCTCTCTGGAAGCAAGGTTAATGCTGGATCATAAAGATCAAGAGTAATGGGACATTCACTGGATTAATGTAAAGTAGAAAGCGCAGGCAAGATAGAGATACAGAGAATGGTGTCCAGTAGTGCACACACACACAATTTTTAGCTGTGAGAAGATGAAGAAAGCTGACTGCAGAGGAAATACATTCCATGGTTCAGATAAAAATCCGTGTGAATCCTAAAATATTTGAATGATCATGACTTAAGCCCAAAAACCATTCTAGAACAGAGACAATGAGTACAGGTAGTGAGCTTCCAGTTGGGGCCACCTGAAGATGCTCATAGGCATGTCAGTTGTCCATCACAACCCTCCCACTGGAGCTGAGCTGCTTGTCTGACCTCCAAACCACAGGACTCATAATGAATTAGACCATGAAGGCCATGTTAAACCATCTAAGATAACCCACCTGAATGTGATTGAACAGTTTAGCAAGACATCATTCAAAAATTTGATGCAGCTGAAAAGATGGTAACTCTGGGAAAAGATTTGTGATCAACAGTAAGAGCAGGTGTGGGCCAAAAACCTGCAGTGGGCACAGCTGAAGCCAAACAAGGCCAGGTGTGTGTGGCCAAAGACCAAGGCAGGCCCAAGAAATAATGGGGCTAGTTTTGTGAGACACATCTACGGCAGGATAGTGATTATCCCAAGAGGGCTGTGACACCAGAAAGACACTGCAAACCACTTGTCTTTAGTTCACAGAAAGTCAGCCTGAGTCAACATTCAAATTAATCCCATGTTTCTTTATTTCACATATCCAAATGTCTTTGCAGGTGGGGATCCTTTCAACATATGAGCAATTCAGATGACTTCATAGCTCTGGGAGGATAAAAAGGCAGTTTACTTCTAATAAGGCACTTCATAAGGTGAATGGATACCGCAGTGACAGCTGAATGAAAGCATTCTTCCTTCTGCCATGCGAACAACTCTGTGACGTGTGGAGAAATATACATATTTAGCATTCTTCCGTGACATGTTCACATTCTGTTTGTCACTTCTGACTTTTAAAGAACCCTTTTATGTACCCAGTTTTGTAATATGTAGATGCATATGTATGCAACCTACAGAAGTCACTATTTCTGCACATATTGTTTATATATATGATGATTTGGGGCTTGTAATATATTTTATTGCCCATCAGATGTAGATGATACAGGTTAGATCTATAGTAAGATATGTGACAGTGTATCTTATGTGCTATACATATGTCTTACATGATCATGTACAACACAAACTGTCATATATGCATTTATATATGGAATATATGGCTACCATGCACAAATGCTTTAGCAGAAAGAAATATGCTTAAGTTGCAGTCAAGTACGCAAAAATTTTAAGCATTGATGTTAAAGTTTTCCATGCTACTTAGTTCAACGAAAATGAATTTGATTCATCATATCCATAGCAAGGTGCATTCTCCCTGTTACCTCGGACCCCTGCCTCCCTTGAATTCATACAACAGACAACACTCCATTTTGCCAGAGCCACTGAAGGTACTGGGGCATTGCAGACACTGAGTGTTATAACTTTCAGGTGTCTTCCCTACTGCTGAAATTCATGATCCCCTCTTGGACATCTAAACCTCCACAAAAAGTGCTACAAAAGAGTTCAACTCCTAACAATGGGATTGCTGACATCAGAAAAACAGCAGGAACTGATCTAAAGTAGTCAGAACCCTGAACAAAAGGGCAGGACTTAGGTACTGTTAGACTACATTCAGACATTTGCTACATAAAAAATACAATATCAATCAGAACAGCAACCAAAAACCTGATCCCCTTCTCCCACTGAAACCTTCAACACAAATCCTTGCCTTTCTCTGGGTTACCGTAACTCATACGAGCCAGCACAAAATGGAACAACTTCAACAGAAGTACTGAGAGAATTTCAGTTTAGAAGAACTTGACAGGACTTTCCTGACAAATATGTGTTGACGACACCAGTGTGGGCATCTCACAGGGGTGTTCTGGCCACCTGGGTGCCTGGCTGCACATTGGGTGCTGTTGCACATGCTCTGAACAGGGCTATTAGGTCGGACCTCAGGGTTAAAAAAGCTGAAAGACTGCCTTTTTCTTAATGTTGGTAAGGTGTGAGGGAGGAACGTAACTGCAGGGTTTTCAGGACTGGTGTAAGACATGATGGGAGTATAGGTGGCTGGGGAGTGCTGCCAGTCAAAAATGTTACTGCCTCAGGATTTAATCATAATTTTGTGAACATCAGTTCTTCAAGCTTGTCTTAGGAGACTGCAATGACATTTAGGTACCAAAGTCTCCTTCTTAAATCTAGCCCTTACATTTGTTCAGTATGTGTCCATTCAGTATGTTTATATCTTCTTTCCTATGTATGGTACTACCCTTTATAGAAGACATATTTTTAAATTTAAGCTTTTGCTATATGCCTTTTATCACCAGATATTCAATTGCTTCACATGCTGACACATTACTGAATTTATCTACACAAACTCTTGTAGGGAGAGAACACCCTTTTACAAACCAAAAGTCAAAAAGTTTTAGGCCAAAGCTATCCAGTCATTTAAGTTCCCACTCTAGCTAACTGAATTGATATCTATAGAGATGTCCAAAGCAGGACATCCATAAACTTCCTTTGCTCAGCCCTTGTGCACAACAGATTACAGGACGCCGAACTAGCAAATGAGGAACATGCAGTGAGTAACCACTTTTGTAAACTGTGGTTTATGTGACTTGCCCAACATCATGTAGGAATTTTGTGGCAGGGGCAGGGAAGACATCCATGCTATTAGGATGGTTCTCCCTTAATCATACATTATCCACCTGTAATTCACCTCTCCATTCACTATTCCCTTTTTAATTTCTAAAACGAATGGTACAAAAGATGGTTAATTAGATGCTCTACAAAATCAGAGCATGCTCCGTGAAGACCTTCCCTTTGAAAGTGACTGGGGTGGAGCTCATGTCATCTACCTTAAGCTATTTAAAATGTAGATGTGTAGTCAAAGGTAATTTTCTGACCTTCCTCTGTAATCAGTGGCATAAGATAGGCAACTCCAAAAGGGTGACTAATCCCATACTGAAAGTCTCACTAAGGCTGAATGAATTGCCCTCTGGAAGTGTTTAGATGTACCCATTAACTACAAAGAGTACCTAGATGACTAGATACCTAAATTTTCAATGGCTCAAGTTGACTAAGATGAAGCTCGACTCTTGTGTTTTATCGCATACCTGAATCTCATGAACAAAGTCCTGTGACCATCCACAACTGCAGTTCCAAAAATAACTCAGATCTTTGTCTGACACCTGTAGCAGCCTTCATGGGTAAACAAACATAATTAGTTATCTACCTAGACCTTAAAGTACCAGAAGTCTCGGAAAGTGCAGTAAAGTCAATACCAATCCTAAACTTTTGTTAGAAAACTGGATTTGTACAGAGCTTTTCGGTAAAACAGGATACTAACAACAAAGTGGCCCTGAGATATACAGGCAATAATCAAGTTAAACAAGTATACTTAGTGCCTTAGCAATCAGTGGAGAGGAAGTCTGGCAACAGATAACGTCCAAGTGAAACAACAGTTCAGAACACCAATTTACCAATTATGAAGCCAACAGAAACAAAGGCAGCTGAAAATCAGTGTATGATCCCACATTCATAAATATCACTAAGACACTCTTTGATTAGTCAGCAGAACCTGATAACTTCCTACGACAAATGAGGCATACCTTATGTCATCAAAACAGTGCCCCAACTGTTGCTCTGAAAAATTCTGTAGTTTAGAAGTGCTTTCATAGTAGAAACTACCCTCTGCAGAAATAATCCCTTTGAATTTGGAGGAGGTTGGGCAAAGCAAAGTAAGGTGTTCCACATGGACGAAGGAATTTTTTAGCACAGAGCAAATTGCAGGTTCAAGACCCCAGGGCAGACTCTCTTAAAAATTAGTAGTCTTCACTCAACTACATAATTCCACTGAGGTCATGCATCCTCAGAAGCTAAAATAAGGCAAACATACTTACACCTGACCAAAACAAAACTTGGTCTAATAGATTATTACATTTTTATAAACCCGTTTTGCCCCTGAACACAAGAATGTTATGCTTTTGCATATCTATTTTAAACTTTGTTAGTTTTGCATTATTAAAGGGAGGACAAAACAAATATCTTGTGCTGTTCAAAAGAGCTTATTATATTTTTCATTATGATAGGAATTTCATAACTCAGAATCCCTTACATTAAGGAATGAGAACAGATGGAGGTGGAGAATAAAGCAAGCAAATTAATCAGATTGACAGTTTTGACCCTCAAAATAGACAAATTATATTTATGTATTTCATTCACAGCAACTACCTACCCTCTGTATAAATATATTTTCCTCTATCATTACTCTGCAGCTGACTGATGAATGTGAAAAAAACAAACCAAACTAGAACAAAAAAACAACCCCAACCTAGGAAAACAAAGGTTTACATCATCTCCATGATTGCAACATAAGAAATAAGTTGGTAGCCTGGTTTCTTCTAATGCTAATGCTCAAAAAATATATGTCTAGCAACCATCTAAACTACAAATGAAACGGTTCAAATTGACAGAGGCAAACATGTACTCAGGCAGACAGGAGCGAGAGTGAAATACGAAAAAGGTGCTGAAAAAAACCCTCACCTTTAAATAAAGTGCCTTTGAGAGGTGTGCCAAACTTGCACTGGAAAATTTCCTTTCAAGTTTAGTGTCTTTTATTCCTCTCCACATGATATCAGGACTTAGGTTTAATAGCATTAAAAATATAATTACATGACAACTTTATTATCATTACCAGTGAAAACCTTCCTTTCTGATTTTTGGTTTTAAAAGTTAACTTCCTTTCCTCATATTCACTTCACAAAACCACCTCAAATCTGTTAAGATACACAAGGCATTTTTTAATTTCCCTTTCTGTGGTGTTACAACCCTCTCCACAAGCCCTTTTTAACATTATGAAAAATTTCAGACTGTTGAAAATTCCTCAGTGAATCATGCAAAATCAAACCTAAACAAGCCACAGTGTATTCTCATTTCTCTGCATGGCAGCCAGCTCTAGTGGACTGTATAAGAATTAGAAACAAGGAACTCCCAGATTTTATTCATACTTCTCCCACTAACTGGCTTTCACACTCTGCGCTTCTACAGATTTTACACTGTCTAGTCATGCCCTACTTATTTTCCTGAGGCATGTAAATATTATCACCCAAATTACAGGTAAGGAAAACTAAGTATGCTTATCAGTTGTCTGAGGTCACGAACAAGGCGATATCATTATCACTACTACAACACGTGCACCTTAAGTGCGTTTCTGGATAGGTTGAGACAGGAAAAGGCAACTAGTGGGTCATTCTGGTGCCTATTTGAGGCAAGTTCCAGAAAGGGGCTCAACAAAGTTTTCTTTTGGACAAGGCTCCCCAAAAAATGCAACTTCCCAAATCACTAAATAGCTCTTCACTTTTATATTTATGGGCAACACATAAGCATGAGAAATGATTTATGAACATTTCTCATTTTTATTGCAAGAATTTTGCAGGCCCGTGGAAAATTTAAACCCTGGAAGCTAAAATGCCATCATCCAAATTTGTATGAAAACTGTACTGCACTCAGTTCTAAGTAATTCTTTCTAATGGGAGACATAGGCATAGAATAGTTGATAAAAAAAAAAAAAAAAACCAACAGATGCAGACTGATCTGACAGAAATTTTCAGAGAACTCTGCATGACATTTGTCTGTAATACAGTACCTTACCTACCTGAAAATTACACTGAACTATATTTGTTTAGTACCTACATTCTGTAGAGGATGGTTCTGGCCTTTGTTACACAAATAAATTTAGTCATCTGTTTTCCCCTCTAATTCCATTTGGTTGGTCACTCTTACTTTCTTTTTATCCTGAAACCATTTCACTCCTATCTGTTGTGTCCTGAGTGATACTGGGGGAATTATTAGCAAGGTAACACTGCAGAAGATGACAGAAAGTCACGATCTTGAGAGTATCATAACACGTAAGAGAAACAGTAGAAGTGACAACAATAGCTCAACTACCTATGCACACGACTAGGTACCAACATGGCCAACATTCAGTTCTAGGCTTCACTTAATGTGTGGTCTTAAACAAAAACTTTATCTTGCATCATCCTTTCTGTCACCATTCATGAGGATTTATCTACATACTAAATATAGAAGTTGGACAAACTAATTAAGGCTTGTAGAGCATGTGTGATGTTAATGCTTGCAAATAATAATGTTTAAGACCATAATTTTGAATTGTTATTATTCATCATGTAAAACAAACAAACAAGATTTTCTGAGTGTAGGTCAATCAAAAGGTACTACTCTGTGATCATCATTGACTTTTATTAAAGTTGTTAGAATTTTTAAAAAATCCCCATGTTCAAAAACTTACATCTCTCTACTGAAATCATTACATATTTAGCAACGTGTCTGAGTCTTTCCTCTGCATGTAGAATGCTAATTTTTCATCACTACAATAGGAAATCGTCACTGACCAGCAAGATTTTTCCTCTGTACTACTAGAAACGTGTTTCTTTGTCTGAAATGTATCTTTTCAACCTGACTCTACGTTGTGTTAGTGTTTCAGACTAGCTTCAACTTAACCTAAGTAATGCTCTTTCCTTAGATGGTGTAGTATTACACGCATCTATTACTCATTTTATTTACTCCTTTGGAATGAAATTGCTGTCTGCCCTCCTGGACTGGTAGATAATTAACTCTTTAGAAATAAGCTTACTGTTTTGCTAGACGAAAAGCTCTTCCTGAAAGTGAAGTGAACAAATATGTACAAAGATTATTAGAAAATGTATGCAACCATTTTGACCCCTGAGACAAAGCTGACAAGCCAGACCAGAAAATAAGTTATAACATATGAACTCTGGCTCAAAAAGAAACAAGTTCTTTGATAGTTCACTAATACACCTCACACTCAAGGAAAAGCAAAAATACGGAAAAGAATGTGTTCTACCATTACCAAACAAGGACCGTCTTTTCAATCTAAAAATTTAACACAGATAGCACCACTAATTGTAAACAGGCTTTTATCTACCCCCTCCAATATACATACCCAACGACTGGTAGTCTTGAATCAAAAAGCACCTTTATAGCTTCACATAGACTTTTGTCCAGGTATGCTCATCCAAGAGGAGAAGTATCAGACACCTCACATAATCCCATGAGACTTACAGAGTGGGTCATACACAGTTCATTCCGATAAGCAGCTGATCTCCAAGAGCTTTTCCAGTCCAAACCTAAATGCTGAGCATTTTCAGTTTTGCTTCACCAAGGCTTAAAATGTACAGCAGTGCACTCAACCGCAGTCCAGCAGAGATGTTGAGACTAACAATCACTGTGCTAACCAGGTGCGATGAGAAACTACTGGAGGGAGGGAGGAAGGGAGGGAACATGGTAATCCTAGGTCAGTATCAGATAGATGAAGTCTCTAATCTAATTCATTACCCTGCACTGTAATATAAAACCTGAGAGAATAATTGAATGTTTCTCTCACTGGAGAGGGGCCTCTGACCGTCAGGACAGGAAGAATTCCCTCTATATCCGTATGAATGGATTGAGATATATATGGCCTTTCTTTCTACCTCGGAACCAGAGGTGAGCTGATTAAAGAGAAGCAGGCTTAAAGAGGAGGCAAAGTGAATCTTTGCCTCCTATACAGAAGCACTATGCTAACTGCTGTGGCACTGAGGCATCGACAGTAAAAGGTGGTAAAAAACAGGAAGGAAAAGCAAAAGCGATAAATACATTTAAATAATAATAGATTTGTAACACAACTGTTTCATCATCAAACATTACTCTGGGTTCAGCTGTGTTGTATGTCAACAGAGTGTAGAAATGGTTGTAGTAAACTTAGGACCAGCATGAATTACACTGGCAAAAAATATTTCTCAAGCTATTTGTGCCTAACAGGACAATCCTACAGCATCAACGACAACTACGTGAGGAAGACGGATTAACTGTACCCTCTCCCTTTCACTTTGCTACTTCCCTGGCTACAACTTGCATGCAACAGTAGAGCTTCAACAATTTTGGGTAAGGTTTATGTGAAAAACCCAAGGAAGTGGCCTCAATGAAAGAAACAGCAATGGAGTCAGCTTTCTCGGTGTGAGATCACTGGGCAGATAACGCAATGATAGCTCCAGATATCCTTGAGATGCTGGGTAACATCTGAAGTATTTAAATGAATCTAAAGACCCATTCTCAGAAGTGACCGAATCTAGCACCCAAAAGCAGAGAAGTCCTAATTTTACAGAAAAATCAATGGACCATGAATTCCTGTTCTACTTAGCAACCAGGAAATTGTACACAATGTGAAACCTTGGCACATAAACACTGCAAGTATGTATGCTTTGTATTTGTTGCTCATTTGGGTATGGAGCTGTTCTGTCTCTGTGCAGCGCAATGTGTTAAATCAATACTAGACCTTATCTGTGCAGAACTCGGTGCCCTTTCTCTTACTGCATCTTTGGCTGAGCATTTCCTCACATCGCCACACTCCCAAAGTGCAGTGTGAGCTGAGCGTTCCTCACACTTCCAAAGAATAGCATCTGTAAGAAATTTCCATAAAAATAAATACCCTTGAGTTTATTCATGTTACAGAGGCTTAGTCCTGCAGGAAACTCTCCTTTTTCCTTTACTGCCTTGGAGGGTACAGCCTGTTCCTGCAGAGCATATTTGGATTTGTATATGGGTGGGGCATGGCCGTGCTACCTTTAGGATGCATTGTTCTCCAGGGGACACATGGACAAGCACATACACGCTCTGGGGACTATGACTATTTCTGGTTGTCACAGGAGGTCAAAGAACAGTACAAGAACTCCTTATAACTCTCGAAAAAGATATCAAGATATCACTCATTCTCTTTCTGGCCAAGAAAAATTTGTTGGTCCCACATTTCTAGCGGCTGCTCCTCTGGAATCAAATCAGGGCTTACAGAGATCCAATTGTTGCCCAGGCCTTGTGCTACCTCTCTGCATGAGCGAGATTTCAGCTGCCCAAGAGAGCAATACTGACTGAAGATCTTGCAAATACTAGGAGCAGTTCAGCCACGGGTTTTGTCTTCCTGAGGTTTAATCTCAGTTTCTTTCTCTAAAGGCTGATGGCATCACAGCCAACATGCCCCACCTCTTGCTCAAATACCTCACACACACAGAGATAGCGTTGGAGTAACCTCTTTGTTTGAACTCAGGTCTCAGGGGTAGAGACTGACATTTTATGTTCCGGATGTGAAAAGTCTCCTGTGAAACAGGGCCCCGATCTGGGACCTCTGGGCAATGCTGCAAGACAAGCACTAATTACAGAGGTGTCATCTTGTTATTTGAGCAAATGACTATAACGCCTTCATTTTCCTTCTGGCTCTTCTTCCAACTACCTTTGTTACCTTGGCTTAGCTTCATGTCCTACTCCTGTAAACAGAGATTTTATTCCTCATTTGCTTATCTTGTAACTCTCAGGAGTTACATTTGCATGTAGCAAAAGGTCATTAAAATCTTTCAGTGAAAAGGCAAAAAAAACTGAGTTTCTCAAAAAGATGGACAAGTACTACAGCTAATAAACAACGCAGCACGTTAAAGACACACATATATGTAAGTCCCTTTTCGGTTCCTCTTTACAGGTAGGCAAACTAAGACTACATAACGAGCCACAAGTTCTGACTGCCCAACTACTGGTCTAAACACAGTCAAGGATTTTAAGCTCACTTGACTTCCTTTTCAAGGTTTCAGATGAGTTCACAAACATACAATTATAATGAAAAAAGAGTTATGACATAGATCTTCAATCATACTACAAGACCCTTTTATTAACTGCATAAGCAAAGTTTAATTCTCAAAACTCAGTATCAAAAGCTAACACATAAATTTAAATATTTGAATAAATAACACATCTTAAGAATTATGTAGGTTGCTTTGTTCTTGACCCCCTGCCTCCCCCTCATTTCTGTGGTCACAAGACTTTCAGCCCCTTCGTATTGCCACAACACCTCTCTGCCATTAAAGGCATTCATTTCTTTTTTCGGGGAGGAGGGGAGTGGAGGAGGGTGAACTGAGAAGAAAGTGCTAGATGTTCACAGTAATGGTTTCTTTGGTATTTTAATCTTTATTGCCTATTTAAAGCTTTGGATTACGACTTACTTTCCTGAGGAATAAAAACATCACATCAGCAAACACAGTGAGATTGGTTCAACTAGTATGAAGATATTTTAAACGTCCAAAAGAGAAACGTTTTCACCATTGAGCAGAGTGGAACTGTGCTTTGTGATTTAACACGGTTATTCAGGTAGTTGATTGCAAAGTAGCAAAACTTTCATTTTAATAGTAATAAATTTACAGCTGTATGTAAAAGCAATTTCATGCAAAAGTTCCTGCCCACCTCTCCAGATCTTCTAAACTTAAAATGGCCACATGAGAAGTACATCAAAGTTTTTCTGTTTCCAGACACATTAGCAAAATACACTGTTTAATCAGTAACCTACAATAATTCTAAAATAGCACCCTATTTTGTAAACATTGACTGTTACAGTCTTTCTGATTTATATTCAATATAATATGCTAAGTTAATATTTTCACACTATCCCAACAAATCCAATCCCCCCCTGAATAACTTTCCAGGTATCAAATGGGAAAACCAAAAGCCAAACCTGGAAAAAAATCTGGACATTTTTACAAGACTTTTTAGGGTCCAATTATATTCCCTCTGGAAAAGATTTCCCCTTGAGTACCCTTGGATACGAACTAAATTTCAGTGGAGAGCACAGTCAAAGCGGGGAAGAGATTACAAGCAATAGTTGAGTTTCTTGCTAAGCCAAAATTTCAGTGATCTGTTTCTGTTCAGTCTTAGCTACATGGGTTTCGGCCGCTATAGATTCCATAGGGCCCAAGCAAATTTACTCCACTCCAAGCACATTTACTCTTAAAAAATCTAGTGCCATCCTAGCACTTAAAATGCCTACATAACTCTTTGTCTTCTTTTCACAGTTGGGGTGCGCGGCATGTGGAAGCACACACAACCTGAGAGGCAACGTCCCCACTAAAGAAACTTGGCAGGAGCCAACCCAGGGACCACAGCTGTCACCCTGAATACTTTCCTAGGCAAAAAAAAACACCCCACAGGCAGCCAAGTCCAGCTCAGACTAAAAGCTAACCAGGCAAAGCATCCCCCCTGCCCACCCTGGAAGATGGATGCTCTCCCACCTCCCAGACCTGTAGCCAAGGACGAGTTAAGGGTCGGGGTTGATCCTAAAGGCTTGCAGGCTCCAGCTCTCCCTCCCAGGGAAGCGGGGGGTGAAAGCGGAGGGCGAGGGGCCCGGAGCAGCCCTCCCGTCAGAAACTCGGGGAGTTTTCTCCCTGCGTGGGTGAGGGGCTCCAGGTCCTGTCCCGTGTGCCGTGTGTGTGTGTGTGTGTCCGCCAGCCTTTCCTCCCAGCCCCGGCCGAGCCTCACCTGGTTAACGCGGGGAACTCCCGGTGTTCGCCTTGGTTTAAGACGGGGGAAGTTCAAAGTCGGGAAGAGCTATCTTCCCCTCACTGAAAATACTGCTCAGGAGTCGAGAGAGCCAGAGCGAAGAGGGGCGAGCCCGGCGGGGATAGGGAGGGGGAGCACCCCTTCCCTCGCACACACTGACCCGCTCCCTCCGGCCCCACTCCCACTCACAGGTGAGCCCCCAATTTACCGCTCCCGGGAGCCGCGTGGGTCTGGAGTAACACATACTCCCCCCCAGAACCAGCAAAAAAAATAAAAAAAAAAGGTATAAAAGAAATCCGTCCCATACCGCCCTCCCTTTTCCTCCACGTACCCACGCACGTTACCTGTTTTTATGCCGGGTTTTTAATAAATTCCTTCCGAAGGGAGCCATGATCCCAGCGGCAGAAGCATAACATCAGCGATTCCCCAAACAATTCGAGGGTGTTCCCTTCTCCCCTATTTTTTTTTTTTTTTTTTCCCCCCTGAGCGCCTTCCAGCTTGTTAATAGTCACCGAGCGTAGCGATGAGCTGGAAGTTGTGCAATTTACTGCTAACTTTGAACTCCGGCTTGTTGCTGCTGCTGCACCTTTGGAGTCCTGCCCAGCTGCAGGCTTGAAGGAGGCGTTTAGGAGCAGGAAAAAGAAAGGGAAAGGGTGGGGGGGAATACACTCTTGCTCCTGTGATGTGAAGTTATGCACAGAACTTGCTAAACTTTCAGTCTCGTCATCCTCAGGGCAGCAGTCAGCAAATGGGAAAGAAGGGGTTTTGCTCCGGTGGGGAACTCTGTACAAATACACTGTACAAATACACAACAAAAGGACTGAAAACTTTCCCCAAGAGGCTCCAGCCACTTCAGGTCAAGTCGTTCAGCTAAACGCCAGCCTTAATGAAGGGCAAGCAACAGTTGCCACACCAGTTCTCAGTACATAATAACCTGCCTTTTCAGTACCTGTGTGCAAGGTTTTGGACAAGTAATGGGAAGATGAAGGAAAAAGTCAGACCGCTGTGGCCCCTCTGCCCTCCCTGGATTTTTAAGTAAACCAGCTATTTGCATGAAAGCCTTTGCAGACGAAAAGCACCTCGGAAAACCTCTTAAGCGTGGCCTAGCAGAGAACAAGTGAGGCAGCAACACGAAAGGCTCAGTTCCCACTGCAATGTTGCAGGACCTTTTTTGTTATTATTTTAAGCTGGCTTTGCCAGAAGGGAAATGAACGCACACTACAGTTCCTGTTCGCTGGAATCCCCTGGGAACGAGAGCTTTGGAGTGAAGCTTCAGAAGGGAAAACTTTTTAATGCTTCAGAAGAAAAAAAAATTTTTTTTTTCCCCCCCTTACCTCTTCTCCAGTTTGGAGCAGAGCAAGGGAAAGTGGACGCATTGCACCCCAAAGGCCGATGCTGGTGTGTGAAGGTCCTGGGGCTGGCGGGCAGGTGAGAAGTCCCCAGCACAGCCCTAGCCCACCCTCGCCCTCTACTTTCTGCAGTTCATTTAACAGGTACATGCTAGATGTAAATCACTCCCCCCTTTTTTTTTTTCCTCACATATTTCAGGGCAAATTCTTTATGTGGCAGCCCAAAGGTGCAGCACAATAGGGAATTGTTTTATTAATCAGGGGGGATGATTAAATAGGAGCCTACCAGAGTAAGGGCTTATCTGAAAAATAGGCTTTTTCTTTTTCTAAAATTCCCCTTTCCTCCTTAGTCAAGATAGTCACAGCAGCCTGAAGAAAACAAAGCCAAGGCCCATTCCATGGGTTACCTATTACTGGCAGCTCTGGGAATACCCCACATATTTTCAGTTCAATCCCACGCCTCTAAATTTTCTGAGCTGTAACTACAAAGAGAGGGACCGAAGCCTCTTAAAAGCCTTGTTTGGGTAATCATCCAAATAACACAAAAATAGGGAAGCTGAAACGAAACAACTTTCAGGTTTCTTATCCTGCTGCCAAGGTAGATTTTAAGCAGTCTGATTTTGGCATGATGAACATAAGTCCAAACACATTAAGTCCATGGAAGTCTTTCCTTTTGCTTTGAATCAGGATATATATGCTGCGAAGAGGGGATTTTCTTATATCTAAAGGACCAGGAAAATTTTGTGGTCCCTAAGAGATGTTCAAGGCGTATTTGGCATAAAGATCAAATCAGTATAGAATTTCCTAGAGAATAATTAATACCCAAATAACTATTTTTATTGGCAGAGGTAAAATGAAATAGCTTTATCTATAGAATAATATTCATTTTTCTCTTCATTATTAAAATAAATGGGAACTCAACGATATTTGTAGCTGTTTTTATTACTTCTGAATAGTCATCTCACAATTTTAATATATTCAAATATTAAAATACCATGTAAGTCGTTCCTCTTCTACTAGCAAATGCAACATAATGTTCAACCAAAGATGTGTAGTGTGGGAACTAGGTCCCTCTATGCAAGTAAATCAAAATGCTTGTTACAATTCATGTAGCTATGCAAAGAACAGTAGGAAAGACTCCAGCATAATAAGCAGACATTTTCCCCACAGCTGAGGGAAAAGAGAAGACTTTCAGTCTGTGCACTTTCACAATTAGACTAACCAAAACCAGGAAGAAAATAAGTGGGTGTATGATAACGTCTTACAAAGTAATAAAGGAGAGAATCCTAAGAAAGAGGAACATTGCTCTTTACTAAAAACAAGACCAAAGGACATTTAGTATACCATAAAGAAGTGAATACACGCTGTTTCACTTCGTATTCAGTTAATCTGTAGAACTCAAAATAGAGGGCAAAAAGACTGACTGAGTTTATACAAATACATACACAAAAACATAAAAATACATGGATATTTCTCTCAGTAACAGAAGGGACATGAATTTCCATTCCTCAGCACATAAATCAGTCTCTAAATAGAGTAGAAATAGTAGCAAAACATTTCAGAGGGACAGGTTAACTTTGTAGGCAGTGTTGACACAACAGTTCAGTTAGCTTGCCCTTAAACTTCCACAGTGCCTCGAACTATCTGTATCTGTACGTACACGTCCTTCGTTTTCTTCAAACTCCAGCTCTGATCTTCCAGGAATACTGGGCCAGCATTCCAGACCAGGGCCCTGGCATACCACGTGGACATAAAAAGCCACCACCGCTCAAGTCTTGAGTACAATCACCTTCTAATCATGCTTTCTTCATGCAAAAATCTAAAAGACGAATAGCTGGTAACATCGCATTTTTCACCTGTGAGCTGTTAAGCTCAGACAAATTGTTGTCGAGCACAGTATCTTCTCCCTAGGAGAAGTAGTGAATGAATGGCAGATAGTTCATTTTGCAGGACTCATTTTTTTAAACACTCCATAAAATACTTTTGTATTGAACTTGAGATCATCAGAAAACTGTGTCTACAATTCACTCTGGTATTTAAAGGAGAAGGAAAGGGAATTATAAACACTAGAGTATCACCTCCTACTTGGGTAAGCTTACTGAACAATAAATCTGGATGCAAATCTTGGGTGCTTCATTAAAAAGCTTAAGCTTAATAAATTGAAATGTTTCATTTGCAGTCTTCCAAAGCCACTCATACTGAACATTGTATACATCTTGTTGGCAAAAATACTGCAGCATAGCAATGCTTTAAAACCCAGCTCTAACCATATAAATCTACAGGTATAGTTTCAAATTAACTTCTTAACTATGACTAGGAGCGGGTATGCTACTGCTCTCTCCTTCCCTTTCTTATCTCTCTTACCCACCAGTCAGTTCCATTGCTTATCTTACACAGTCTCTGGGATCTCATTTGGTAAACTGACGTAACTCATTCAAATCCCAACGCAGTAACAAAAGTTGGTTCCTCCTGTTTTGGGCTGATTGGTGAGGTGAGCTGGCTCCCTGCGGGACCAGACAAGATCAGTCAGACAGTGGGAATTCCAGAGCTGATGCAAGGGAGGAGCTGAACTATAAGCAGGACTAAGAGAACGAAAGAGAGGAAGCAAAGTGAAAGAAGGACTTGGAAATAGGGAGAGGGAGCACGATCTCCTCCTTTGGCTGTGTGGTAGGGCAGCTTGGCAGCTCAGTGAAACCTATTGTAAGAGTGTGTTTACACGAAATGACTTCATCTTATCTAACGGCTTGCTCTCCTTAAAAGTAGGGAGGTCTCATTCCTCTCCCACCGGCCACAGACTCCCGACCCTTTCCTTGTGCCAGGTCTGGTTTTCAACACGTTTTGTGCTCACACCATTCAACTTTTTAAATAGATGGAAAATGAACTTAACACAGGAAAGTGAATAAACAGCTTTTTGTTGGGCTGAATAGTTAAATTGGCTTATTGAAGCGTCAGACAATTGGCAGGACTGGCATGTGAGGAAAGAAAGAGGACCATGTGGCCAAGTGTGGGCAGAGAGATGTAGGAGGAAGACGTCTCACCTGAGAAGCTCTGAGCAGCTGGGTTGGCGCAGCCACGTTGTGTAACTTCATTCCGGCTGTAGCAGTGAGCAGTTCAATGGAGGCAACAAAATCTGCCTTAAGAACAGGATAAATTGCCCATTCCTTGCTCTAAATTACTGTGCATAGACCTTGGCGCCCTCATTTTAAACTATCATAAATATTTATGTCTGCTTTAAGTGCAGCCAAGTATATCAGTACAAGACACAAGACTAGATGGTCTAATAAAGTAAGAGGGAAAGGTCAGTGATAGGATTCTAACTGGTTAAAAGGCAGGAAACTGGGTGATCCCTCTTCAGAGAGGTTGTGGATTTCTGCTGCTCAGCTTACTCATTTGAGATTTGCAGAAGGGACTCAGAAGACTGGTGGCTGATGATAAACTGGCAGGTGAAGCTCATGATGATGAGTGCAGAGTAATATACTGAGAAGAAAATCTAAACAAACCTTTAAATTAACTGTCACATCTCAGAAACATAATTTATTTGCGGAAGTTCACGCAAAGCCTTAGGTCAATGTTCTATACTGGTAAAACCAAAACCAAAACCAATCAAACAAAAAAAGTGAGTTAACGATTAATGAGAAAGGAATACAGAATGAAGTGGAAAAACTCATTATGCCACTGTAAACTTTCATTCTGAGCCTACATTTTGAATGCCATAGTTACACCATCTGGAAAAGGATGGGGGCGGGGGGCAAATGACAGCAAGAGAGTTTTAATATACAGAATAGCTTAATATGTGATGAGAAATTAAGTAGAGAGATAAGACTCTTGAATCTGAAAAAGATGAATATCTGATTATTATAAGAGAGGTCTATAATAAACAATATAAAGGAGACAATGAATAGGAAACAGTGATTTTTCACAGTGTAAGTACAAGGGCCTGCTGAAAGAAACGATCAGACAGCGAAGTTAAAGTAAACACACACTAAAAGATTGTACTTTTAAGTAAATGACAGAACTGCCCTCTGACTGCAAATGTCAGGGAGCACAAAAGCATGAATGAGTTAAAAAAGAGATTAGGCAAAACCATGGAGCATATGGTCAAGAGAGGTCACAAAATTCACTGGCTTCTTGGTTCCTTTTCACCTCGGTCCAGCTGTTTCTCAAACCTCTTTTTCTTTTCCCTTCCTTCCTCTACAGCTCACTAGCTACTGGCATAGCCCTACGTATGGTAAATCTCACAGGTTACTTTTGACTTGCAGATTGGGTCCAGATGTAGAATCACCTCAGCTGCTGTGACCTCTGTAGAGGACTTCCATCTGAGGATTTTCCTGTGCTTTAATACAGCTGTAAACAAAACAGACAGCTTGTCTCCTTGTAAGCAGATTTTTATTCAATATTGCGGATACAGAACTATTTTTTATATCCTACAAGCCCCAAGTACTCCTGAGCATAGGCAAGGGGCAACTCCCCAGATGTGGAGTCAAGTTCTTTGTCTGCACATGACTGTCCTAGTCAACACATTCTTTATCCAGCTCCAAATCTTGCTTTCATTAGGTACTGAGACAATGTCCTGTGACTGAATTTACCATTTTCTCCATTTCCAACACTCTCCTTCCTTATCTGTTCCTACTCTTTCTGTAATGGTGTACATGTTTCTCAGTGAGGTACTTGAACAGTCTACTGAAGTGAACTAAGTGAGCATCGAGGTTTATGAAAGAACATTCTTCTGTCTGTCATAGGTTCTATTAAATAAAATCGTCCAAATAAGCTTTCAGTTCTGAAAATCCTTGAATTGCTGATTACCTGATGCTGGGAGTAAAAAGACTACCTCATATTTGCCTTGCTTTTATACTCTTCCTCAAACATCTGCTAGTGCCCACTATCAGAGACAGGGTATGACGCCAGCAAGGCATTCGGTGTGATCTAGCTGAGCAGCTCTTCTGTTAATGATTGGATGTAACGTGACAATTACTCCTCTCCTGGTGTCTTTTCTCCAGCTCTCTAGTAGATCCTTTTTCTTCACTCTGCAATTCTGACTAAAACGTATTAAGAGATATGAACTAAATTAATAGAGCCTACATATTTTCACAGTAATCATGGAAACAGCAGACAGGGTTAAATGATCTCATACCCTCCTTTACTTCTTTTTTTTAAATCCTCTTATGAAACATATCATATTACTTTTCATAACAGTTTCTGCAGCATGCTGCAAGAGTATTTTGTGGTTATATTCTTTGGTGTAAGTGCCTGACTTAGTAACAGCTCTGACTATTGTGGCATCTAAGTCAAAGAGAGCAGTTTAGATGAACTGCTGTGTCCCAAGCTTCCGTATCTCAGTCACCAATAATCGGTGTAGAGGATTTATCGCAAAACCTAAAACTGATCTGAGCACACCTCCAGGAGCCCTAGCTCAAACTGCTTCCATTGCAAAAGGCTCATTGGAAACACACCAAGTACACCAAAGAAACTTCCTACTGCTGGAAGGGTTTAGAAATTGAAGAGACACAAAGAAAATAATTTTCCTTATTTAAAAATATGACAAAAATACTTTCCTGATACAAATATAATACAGGGTTCTAAATAGCTTTAATAAAACTTTTTCTATATAGCACTTTTTTCTTTCAAAAGACATATGCTAAATTTGCATCATGTGCTGTAACTGACTCCCATGTTCTGAAAAAAGCTGCTTATTCTTTTGCTGCCTACATCCAAAGATAAGCAGTGATGGTCCTTGCAGCACTAAATGAGAAAAGAGGAGCATAGGATTAGTAGATAAGCAACTGACAGTATCGTTTTCAATGATTTGAAGACTTTTAAATGCATAGAAAACAAAGGAATACAGGAAGAATCTATGGAAGTATTCTCAGAACAGTCCCCCCTGACTTTAAACCTCCATTATTGATGATATGCTTTGAACTCCACTATGTGATTAATAAAGGGAATATTAATTGTATGCCTTTTGGTCTGTGATGGTAATGTCCCATTCATTTCATATTTCATGGTTTTCTGAGGTTTACATTTAGTTAGGACTCTCCCAAGATCTCGGTTCACCCAGTAGGAGAATAAATGGTGTCAAACAACAAACTGGCAAATAACATTATTGTTCCTCCTCTTGCTACCCAAATTTTAATCATGTAAGCTTTAAGAAGGACAAGGACCACGTATCCACCAGACAGCCTCCGAGGTAAGGAGTCTTCATGCCCTGTGTATTGAGTTTACTTCTTTTTTTTAATGTTGTATTTAAAATTGCTTCTTAACAGAGTGATACAGTCTCACTGGAATTAAAGAGAATCTGTTGACATGCTCATGGCCAGGTTTGACTCCTCAAACACACGCATATACAGAGGTAATATTTTATTTTTCTTGTGACTGTATTTCAGAAGCCTCTTGCTCAACTGACCTGGATCAATTGGTTTATTATTTAACTTTGGGTCATTGTTTAATATTTCAAAAGAGGAATCCATTTTTAGGTAATTTAAGTAGATTTTAAAGTATTTAGAAGAACTGACCTTTACAACTGAAAATTATTTTAGGAAAAAAAAAGCCTCTGAGTGTGCTCTTGTCTGCTGATTGAGAACATCTTTTAGAGACAATCATCTGAAACAAATGTCCCCTGGAGGGGTGCAGTACTCCAGTCATTACAGAGAGAGTTCTCATGTTCTTCCCTAATGCCAGTCCCTGAGATCCTGTCAGTACCTGCACCCATTAAGCCTATCACTTTTCAACTTTACACCAAAATCCTTGATGCTGTTTTCCTGATGTACGTTTCCAGCATGCCTGCTCTCGTCTTCCTGCACAGAGAGAGATATCTTCTCCAGATGTTGGCTCACATGTGGACCAGACACATTAAGATACAAGCCCTCTCCCCTTGCTAGATTCTGGCCGTGCATGGAAAATACTCAAACCCTACCTAAACGACAGAATAACTCCATCCCTGCAGTCTATTTTCCTGAAGGACAGAAACAAAAGTTTACAATCCCCTAGCGCCATCTCATCTCATCTCATCTCATCTAGGGGAAATTGGAAAGTATCACAGATAATTCCACAGTGGCAGAAAGCTGCTGTTTCATAATCTTATACTGGCACACTGCCAGTTCATGAATTACTTTTAAAGGAAATTAGGGCATCATGAAGAATAAGAAATCTTCTAATACATAACATATGAAAATTCCAGGCTGAAGCAGCTTCTAAATCTTTCTCTCACTCAATTTCTTATTAAAAAAAAAAAAAAATCAGCATGGTAGGAATCTGCATATGATGTAATACCTGGAGACAATTAAATTCACATTTCTGTGTGCTTTTTTGAAGGTTTTGCATTGAAACCAGTGGGAGTTTTGTCTGATCAAGGCCTTCTTACACAAACGCACAACTGCAAATGTGTTAGGAAAAACTGATTTCTGGGAAAGTGTTTTGTCTCCTTTAGAAGAAAAAACCCCAACCTCTTGAGACTATTCTGTAATTCATATCTGAATTTCTTACTTTCATCCTAGTTGGAAAGCAGATTTATTGCACAGAACATTAACTTAAGAATAAACCTGGTGTTAACTTCAAAATAAAGCTATTCAAATAGGACCAATTTTAAGACACAGAAATGAAAAAAAAAAAAAAGATAAAACTATTGAGCTTACACTCCAGATGGGGCAGAATATTTTATATTGTATTTTCTAGTGTCTTTGTCTATTTCAAATATAATAATACAATCAAAACTTCCTGAGTCCTAAGACACAATTGCTCTTTCACAGATTTAGCATTAGCTCCAATGAGGAACATAGGTCTCTAATGAAAGGTTTAGGAGGGTTTTGTATGCCTGAATGTTTCTGACAGAGATGCCAGAGATGGCATTCCAGACCAGCTAATATCAGGAAGATTTTCAAAGGGCAGAGAGCCATGTGGGGTGCATGCCTGCATCTGACAGACCGAAAAGAAGCAGCACAATGAGACAGTTTACATAGCAGAGATACGTATGTCAAGATGAAAATCTTCTCCTGAACATGTTGTCATGTATTGAACTGGGGTATAATTCCTCACAATGGAGGAGAAACTCTTTCGTGCCTCTTGGTCAAGTATATATTTTTTTCCCAGCTAATTTGTTAATTGTTATTTCAGTAAGAAAATTGCCGAAGGCCAAGGCTCCTAAACTCTAGAGGATAAAAGGAATGTACTCCACTGGTTTCTTCCCCATCCCGCTGGCTGCTAGTATCCTAATTCCTGAAGCAGTATGAAGGAAATATAGTTATCTAATGAAAAGGTATAGAGGCTTTTGACTTAGCATTGCCTCAGTCCAAATCCACAAAGTTGTTTAGATAATTAGCTCCCACTGATTTTAATATGTATGGATACTTTTACTATTTGAGGCTAGCTCCCTTGTGCTAGAAGATGTAGCACCAGGGGGAAGATGGTCGGCCCCTGAGTGTGACTGTGACTGACTGCAGGCCTGTGTGACAGCTTGGAGGTCTTACTCAAAAAAGATCTACTTGGTTGTGTGCATAAATATATGACTGGGACCGGTATACGATCAGCTACGTAACCACAAAGGGTATGATCTGGCAAGAAACTGCTGCCATTGAATTATACATGCAAAAGCACAGGTTCGACACTGCAAATATGAATGACATCTAGCAGCAGCGTGTGGTGGTGGGCAAGCTGGAATGGTTGCTACGTACAGCAGAGAAGTGTCCTAGTCTTTTCTCTCCTCCATAGTGAAAATTACTGTTAGAAACATATATTGAATCTGACCCTGGTACGAGGCCTGTAGGTTATGTTATGATGGTGCTGGTGTCTGCACGCTGTGAGCATTTCAAAACACAACTGCAAGCCCTATGCCATGAAAAGAAGACATACAGGATCACCCTGCACAGGCTATCTGATGATGTCAGCATTGTATCTGCACTCCCTGTTATAAACAAATGTGTAAATAATAGCCAACTCCTTATCTCTAATGTTTATGTTTCTGAGAAACTTTGGAGAGTGGTAACGTTGGTCAGTGTTGTCCTGTGTTCTCTACTAAGGTCAGTAAGGGTTGAATATCTGAAAACCCATAAAGAAGGTTAATCAAATGCATCTGTCACTGCAACTGAGGCATTGGTCCATGATGCCCATCCTTCTTCTGTGGCTTTAGACTGTAGGGAGCAGGAGCTACCTATACTTGCTGTACCTGTGTAAGCCTGCCATAGGTAACGTGCAACACCTGCTAAGTTTTTTAACTCCTTCACACCTTCTAACACCTCTTATCTCTATGGGGATGCTATCTCATGTTATTCTTTCTGCGTTAAGACCTCAGCTGGCTGTTGGCACATCAGAGGGATCTCATCTGTGTAAACAAACCTTTTGGTGATTTATTTTGAAATAGGGGCAGAGAGGTTCACTTCCAATGTTCTACCTTGGTTGCAAAGATATGGCCCTATGGAGTGAGATTGTTGCAGCTACACCTATGCAAAGCTACGCTTTACTTGTTAGCTCTAACAGTGAATATCAAGCTGTCTCGCCAGTTACCAGCAAATACAGCTGGAGCACTTGTTCATCCAGGAGTGGGGACAATGAGGAGTAAAGGAGGAAGAAACTGAAGTTTGTCTCTTTGCCCTAAATATTTATTCCTGATTTTCAAAATTTTTAGTTTTCCTTAAATCAACAATGTGAAATGTTACAGGGCACCACCAAGTAAATGTAAAGCTCTTCAAACCTACTTGTAATCTTTGACTGCTAACATATTTTCAGTTGATTACCAGAGTGTTCCATAGGTATCTCACTAAAATCAGGATTTACAATCCAGGCCTCAGTGTTTAAATCAAAAATTCATGTACCTCAGTGTGGGTACATGAAATTTACAGATACAGACAAGCTTAAGGTTTAGCATTTGAGTCATGCTACTCATCTTCTTAAAATTAGGCATGTATGGAGGTGTTTGCAGGATCGGGGCTACATCATCGAGTGATTAGAAAACACTCCCCTCTGGGTCTCAATTAAACATGGCTCCAGTAGCACAAATCAATGCACCGGGGGAGCGGTTTGAAGCTGAGATCATGTCTACAGCACAAGGCAGGGCTGACATCACTGTGGTAATCTGGGGTGTGAGCGCTCTGTGCTCGCTGGGTCCCCTAGTTTACCCGCAGTTACAACAGCACAACTGTTCTCTTGCCAGTCTGACATGTTTGTGTTGGGAGGAAGAGGGGGGAGAGAGAGAGAGGAGTGAATAAACCAAGGCTTGATGCCATTACGATATGGATGGTGATCACAGATGTGGAACTACTGTCATGACACCTGTCCAGGAGGGTGCACTGCTCTGGGTGGTTTTGGTAAGGAATAGAGGTGAGGACTGCAGCTCTTCAGCATTCCCTGTCATAAGCCTTATCAGTAAAAACAAGGCTGGTATAGGCTGCCACAGATGACAAACATTTTTTTTCCAGAGCAGTGTATATTTATAAGCTGTATTCTAGTTTAGACACGGCTATAGTTAATTAATGTTTGTAAAGCACTGAAATTGAAAGGTGTTATGCAAATGCAAAACGTTCTTCACATGCAAAGCCCTGTTTTATTTTTCAAAAAGGGTGCTTGCTCTCTTTGTCAGTTATATTTTTGCTTATGTTGTAAATGATTGGTTGCCTGCGTTTGCTGTTGTAACATGTATTCTTATTACCACTTTGTCTGTCTTTATTTGGATGTCTGCTTTTCAATCTCCAAGGAATTTCTTAAATGCTATGCATGCAAATTTCAGCTCACAGATGTGCAAATTACATAGATGCTTTCCATCCCTCATAGGTAAAAAGGCTGGAAGTTGCAGAAGGGGTGTATACTTGGAATGTGCATGCTGGCATAGTACTGAAACCGCAACCCTTTGAATTCATATTTTGCTTCTGAGGATACTCCTAAATCAAAAACAATCAGATTTAACAATGATCTTTAAATGGTCTACTGATAAATGGTCAAACCAAGCACCTTGTGTATGAAGAAGAAATTTAAAAGTAGTGCTTCTGCCCTGCTTAATGAAATTTTCTGAAGAAGGAAAAATAGCTAACAAATTGATTAAGGGAAACACTTATATGAACTGAGGCAGTGGTTCTTAGTCTTTTCTTATGTTGCAGTAGAAGAACTGTGGAAGACTGGCCATGACTCTTGAGGCTCCCTTTTACACAAAAAAAAAAAAAAAGAAAGAAAAAGAAAGAAGAGGTTACTGGTTGTTAGGGAACCTCTTAAGGACTCCTGGCGAAGAACCTGTATCTGGCCAAGATGAAGATCTGAGCATAATCTCCCTGATTTACAGCACTAATAACATGTTGCCTCTCTACCGTGCACAGAAGAAATATTCCTCAGTATTTTTAACTCAAAATCTTTTCATGGCTGTGTGATTCTAAATAACTAGTTAAATTGTCTCTTCGGTACAAGGAAACAGCGCGATCATTTAAGAAATTTGTGAAAGTGGCAGGAAAGACAAAATAGAATGATTTCAAGGGTTTCACAGAGTGGAGTCCAGTTCCCACTTATGTGACATAATTAAACCGGTGTAATGTAACAGTGCATACTGCATGTCTTCAGTTACCATGTTCCATGGAAAACTGAAGAATAACTGCAGACAAAAACTGAATATCATGGGGAAAAAAAGAGAGTCACCGCTCTGAATTCAGATCAATTTCATTTTGCTCTTTCAGGAATTGTGGATAATCATTATTATCTGATCAGTCCAACAGTAACACTATTAAAACAATAATTTTGCATCTTGTAACTATTTCATCTGTTTAACACAGAATTTCAAAGCATGATCACTCTGATGAACAGTGGATTACATGAATATGCAATCTTCAACAAAGTTATATCAGGCTTTTCACCCATGTCCATTGTATATATTATATCCTGAAACTTAAATTAAAATATTCATAGCTCACTGGAGAGAAATGAAAAATTGATTAACTTAGGTATTTGGGGAAAATGTGTAATCAGAGAAATGTGAAAGATGAGATGCAGTCTGGCCTGGGAATGCATTGCTGAGAGGTGAAAGTAAGGCGGAGGTGCCCAAAGCATAACTCCCATGACACACTGTGGTGGCACTTCTAACTGCACTGTTTGCTTTCTCAGATAGAAGGATTCTAGTAAAAGCAAAAAAAAAAAAAAAAAAGAGAAAAAGGAAATGGAAATTAGGAGTAGGAGGGAAGATTGTTTTCTTCTGGCCTTTTTTATCAAAAATTACTTTTCCTAAACAATTTCCAAACAGTTCCATAAATATACATGACAAAAAGGTTCACATTTTTAGTGTTTTTAATTGCAGGCGTGCAGATGCATACGTGCTGTATTTGCTTTATAGTAATGGAAATATAGAATTTGTTTTTTCATGACAGGTGCTGGAGAATCTGAGAGTCCTGAAAATGTCATGGTTATGCTTTAATGAGAAAAAAAAAAACTGAACTGAAAAGAAGAAATGATATTTCAGATCATTCTGTTGAGATGATGCTTTAAAAATGTCTGTGATTTGAGAATCATGATCCCCTGGGGTACTGAGATGTTGTTACTGTTTGAAACGTCAAAGCATCAAGAAAAAAAGCTCTACCATGCATGTAGACCTCATATGTTGAGGCTCCACAGAATGCCACTCTCACAGCTTCAGACTCTGGAACTGTAAAACATAAAGAAATAGCTCATTAGGCATCCGAGAAGTTTCTGCTGGTTTGCAGCTCCTTACAAAATGTGGCATAGATTTGCTGGATATTAAGAAATATTTCTGATTCAGATGATAATGTGGTTGCTTGTGTGTTTGGGTTTTTTCTACAGCAGCAAGTTCTTGAATATCATTCAGTTGACTCCTCAAGGTTTCCTTAGAGTGCACAACCTCACAAATCTAAAAAATCGAGTCACAGAATGACTAGAGGAGATAGGGTTTGAAGAAGAGAGGGTCCTTAATGCTTTACTTATTTAGGAATGATCCAGTGTGTTAAGCATCATCTCTTTTTTACTTCTGAATTTTTTTCTGATATCCTCTGCAGCACAGGTGATCTCTGGGATTTTCAGCAGTTGAATACACCATGAATTTTTGAGCATTACTGTCCTGATCAAACAGAATAAAAAGTCTAGACATATTTTAAGCTCAGAGAAACAGATGCTGGGAAGCCACAATGCCTGGGAAATTCAGCTGCAGTGTCTAACTATATGCTTTAAACGTGCTTTGAATACCCTTCCCTGTCTGTCCCGCTGCTTTGCTTGAGCTTATTGTCCTTTGACCCGACGTGGTAGAAATTAATTTGAGTCACCAGTTTTCTGCCTAGCATATTAACCTAAACTGCTGATAGCCAAACTGTTGTAGGGACAAAGCAGCTTGATGACCACAACTAAATTCAAATTTGAGATTGTGAGTGAGCATCTCGAGCCAGTTTCCTGTACGAAATTTTGTCTTGCCAACCACCTCCAGAATGATTCCTCTTCTAGTTTCCATACTTCTGTAACTACCACAAGGTTTGGCTAAAAAACATAAAAAATAAAAAAAATCCACAAAAAGAAATCTCTAATATATTTAATGACATGATTGAACAGCTTGAGTTGCCTTCCATTCCGTGTTTATTTCTGTTCCCAAGGCATAAGGCTGCTAACCCGAACATCGACTGTTGCCTGTTATAGTCTCCGGTACCTTCTCCTGCCGGATCATTAGCAGAATGGTTTTCTCCTTCTGTTTGGTCTTTACAGCTTTTGTGTTTGGTGTCGTCCATATGTTATGATGGTAGTTTTATGTTCCAGTGACAAAGTAAATAGAGTTTCATGGATCTGTTCTTGAATCTGCCATTTGTCTGATTGTTTCATTCTCTTCAGATGCCTTACAGCTGTGAATGGAGCTGATTTCTAGGCCTGGACAGGCTGCTTAAATCACATGTTGAGGGCAAGTAAAGATAAACTGAGTTTCCCAAGCTGACTGACACTAATGAATAGTGACAAATGTTTTCTTTAGCTGAGGAATACTTTAAAAGAAAGAGGGAGAGAAAGAGAGACACAGATCTGCAAAGAGTGAGTGGGGGTTTTTTCTTGTAAATGCTTCTCTGGAGCACATTTCTCATTAGGAGAAATGTGATATGAAGATGACTTGAGGAAGTCAAGGTGATTTAGGGAATTAATTGTTGAAAGGGTTAAAATTCCTAGTATGCAATTCTTAATGGAGCAGTAGAAGCTAAAGATGTAGGAAAGAGGTAGAAAAAGTAAAGGAGCACCTGAGAAACAGAAGATAGTTCAGTTTTACTGAGAAAAAAAGTACAATTTTCCAAGCTCATTTGTGCCTGATCCAGGAGACTTGAAGATAATATATCAAGGACATTCAATGTGATCAGAAAGCAAAGAAAATTTTTAACACTGAAGTTTCTGCCTTGTCATTTTCCAGGAAAAAATAAAAAAGAAAAGGCGGAAAACAGAGCAATGATAAAACAGATTATGGCCCATAACATACCATACATTCATCCTCTTGAAATCACTAATAATTAGTATCTCAGCATTAAAAAAAAAAAAAAAAGAAAGAAAAAAGTAACAATTAGTTGATCACAGATTTTAATGGCAGGAAAAAAGGCAAATACTCTCTTCCTGAGGAAAAAAACCAACAACTTCATTCCTGTAAATTCCAGTTACATAAGAATATGGGCAATTACACTATTGAAGAAATCTGTGACAGAGAGTAGGCACTAGAAAATATCTATGAAATATGATTCTCATTCATAGAGCTTTCAGAGCTGCAGGACACCCACAGAGCAAAATCAGTTGCAGATTGGTCTTTCTACATCATGGAAATAATAGAAAATAGGACTAGAGGGGAGTGTGAGTGGCTATCTAATCTAACCTCTGTGCCAAGGCAGACGAGGGATAGCTGAAACTTTCTGGCAGACTAGCACAGCCCATATAATGCGATAAACGTCTTTTGGGGGTTTTGTTTGTTTGTTTCTAAATTCTCTCTTAGTAGGACAGAAAGATGTGTTCCCAACTGTTTGCAAAAATCCGTGTTCTTAAAACAGCTAACACCGCTGGAATGCACTCAATTTTATTTCTGCATGTATTTATTTGACCATACACCAAAACAACATACAAATTTAAATTTTGTTGTGCTGCAAAAGTTGATTGAGGGAAGAAGGGATTCAGTTAATTAAACTTGTCTCACCAGGTGTTCCTTGTTGGCAGGATTTTGGAAATTCTGTGTGTTTTCTGGTTCTGTGGCATCTATTGAGTCGCACAGGTAGGCACAGAGGGTACGGGAGGAAAGCAGCACCCGTCACTGCTCTTTGCATTTTAAAGGCAACTTTCTGCAGGGATGAGAACATCCACGCCAATCCAGCATCTACCATTGGCGGAGTGCGTCCCTGCTGCCTGGGGCATGTCCGTCTGTCCTTAGATGCATTCAGAAAGATCAAAATGTTCCGCATCGTAGTATCTGCATTCAACAGATGGAGCATTTGTCTGTATCTGAGGAAAAAAAAAATAAAAAAATCACAGTAAAAGCAGTAGCGCGATGGAGGCTGATGCGAGTCCTCAGCTTTACATTGATGTACAGATGACCCCCGCCCGGCCCTCCACTGCGGGTGGTTCCCGTGGTGAGCTGAGACGGAGGGGGCAGGAGGAGGGCCCGGAGGCAGGGCAGGGGGGTGCGGTGAAGGGACCGGGACCCCCCACGCCTCCGC
>NW_009611379.1:0-2245 GCF_000690535.1 Cariama cristata
CTCCTCTCTTTAAAAAAAAAAAAAAAAAATAAATCTTATATCAACCATAACATGTCCACTCATTTTTCCTTAACTGGAAGCGGATGGAAATTACTTATTTCAGGACAGTACATTTCAATAATAAGTACTATCCAAAAAGCGCATGTAATTTTTGAAAGACAAATACAGGACTGAAAAGCGAAAAGCAAATTCCTACCATCTCTCTCAGATACAAAGATGAAAAAAAGGCCTTAGGTTTTATAATTTATAGACACATTCTAATAACTAAACAAGCAGCAAAAGTAAATAGCCTTATTAAGAAACAGAGCAATATTTTCAACACAGAACATATCAGGAACAATGCAGGTGACAATGTCACCAGCATAAGTTTGGCATCCTTAAAAATCAATTATTATACATCATATTTAAGTATCAGAAATATAGCTATGTAAATAAACTAATTTCTACTTCAACCCCAGAGCAGTTTTTATACCTTATTTCAGTTATCGTGGCTGTATAAACGGCACCAAATTCCAAATTAACTTCCTGCTGTATGGGGGGAAAAAAGAAAACAGTGAGACACAAATTCACAAAATGCAAATTGAAAAAGCTAACAACAAAAGTCTGTCCTTACATCATCTTTGCAGATTTCACGGATGAATTCCCTTGCTTCATGCATAGCACTCGGTGTGGGGGCAAACACAGAATACGTCTCTTCATCCAGTTGACTTACAGTTACACCTTAGAAACAAAATTTAGTGAGAGGATTTAGGTGAATATTGCTACTGTTTCAGCAAGCAGAAAAGTTACATTCAGTAAAGACTTGCGTAGAGCAAAATGATTTTGCACAGACTCATTAAGATCTCAGAGTCCTAATTATTTAGAATCTTCTTCAGATTAGGCATTGGACAGCTTTATATGCAACTGTATGGAAACCATGGCACAGGTATGCTTGCCAAATACCTGGACAGACTTGTGTTCCATATAGGAACACAAAATTGTTATTATAATCCTTTTATGGCAGGAGAAAAAACTTGAAATACTTTTGGTTTTAGAATGAATCTCAGCTTCCAGGAATGAATTTCACAGGGATTTTTAATAAAACTATAGCTTTCATTAATAGCTGGTAAAAATTAAAGTGTTTCAGACCTGGAACATAGTAAGATTGCAGGCTAAAGTTCTTTGTACCTCTAGACTAGTTTTCTGGGCAACAGACTGCATAGGCTTGCAACAAAGGGAACTATGATTTCCACCCCCCCTCCCTTTTGTTCCACACCAATCCCCTGAGAAGCACTAATGAAGCTAGCCAGAGCATTAAAAGAGTTTCAAGTCCAAAGCAGCTGAAGCAGAACATCTACTTGAGACTCTATAGACATCAGCCTTTTTAAATTTTTAATCTAGAAGTGAGGAACAAATGAAGAAGTTTCACTATAATAAGAGATAGAACGAAAGAATTTGCATTTAAAGAAGTGCTCATAAAAGAAGTCTGATATATTTCATAATATCATATCAGAAATTCACCTCTGCTACCACGGCTGACTGTTGGTTGAATATTACCTTCATCACGTTGGAGAGAAGGTAAGGGTGGGCTATGTCTAGTTTCACTGGTTTGAGTCGTTTGAACAAAGGTTTTTAATAGTGTAGCCTCTCAGAAATACTTAACACTCTACAAATTCCATTCATTCACTTCTGAGGGCAACCACAACATCAAGCTACAGGCGTAATTCTAAGTGACCCGTCAGTCTGCATTTATCTCAGGCAAAGCATCAATTTCCCCATTTAGGAAATGGTAGCAGAAAGGCATCAACTTTGAATTTGGCACTTAAGGCCAGGCAGGGCAAACCACAGTGTAAACAAATAAAATTAATTTATTCCAAGAAATATAACAAAGTCAGGAAACTTTTTTCCCACTACTTGCTACCAGTTTAAGCGCCAGTACAGGTCACTCCTGCGATGTGATACTGAGTTGGATTTCTAATACATGCCAGCATGTTCATAGTGTATACAAGCCCTTCACAGAATCCTAGGAAAAGTCGACAAGCACTGTAGGAAAGAGGTCAATGTCCCTTCTTAACCACAGCAAAAAAGGCTTTAGTTTATAGGATGAGTAGCTGCATAGACTCTTGAGCATATTCATGTGAACTCAAGTAAGTCTGATCATCCTTCATTATTCAACTTTATCTGCAATACTGTCCCTAGATGAACCTTTAACTGCCCCTTCTGTAAGCCCTGAAAAACACCATCACATGTGTACTGAACAGCTGGG
>NW_009611379.1:2276-14425 GCF_000690535.1 Cariama cristata
GCAAGACAAACTGCAAGCACTTTTACAGAGAGAATCTACACAACTAAGTGTAGCTGAAGTGAGCTTCACCTTGCTCTTCAAAACACATGCATCTCTTATCAAGATATAGTACAGACTCAGTTTGTACTGAGCATTGGAAGAGCTAAACATACAAGTCTGAAAACAAAGGCAAATACTGTTTTGCAGTCTGCAGCAAAAAGCACAAATTCAAAATACCCTTTTCTCTTAAAAGTTCTTCCTATCTACTTATTAGGTTGCTGCTACTGAAGCCCAAATGCCAGCTTTATGGAAGTGGTCTACAAAACAATTTGGGAAATTTAGCTACTTACATCTTCTGAAAGAACATAAAGATAGCATTAAGATTCAGCAATAGCTGTGCTAATAATACCTGTGCTACCAAGATCCACTAATTAAAACTCCACACTAGTAATACTCATATAGAGAAGGGAAGCTAGTAACACATTAGGATGAATTATCACAGGAAGCAAGAATGTCTTACCAGTCTGTGCTTGAAGTTTTTTCAAATTATAGGCCCCAGGACCAACAAATCTTAATCTTTTTGATAATGGAACATGGATAGTTTCTGAAAGAACATTTAAAAATACTTTGAAATGCTACATATAATAATCTTGAAAGCTATCACAAAAATTAAGTCACATTCATTTAGGTTTTAATCTTTGTAGCTACTTGTATTATTTGCTGAACATTCATGTAATTACATGTAAGAATTGAAATAAATGAAAACAGAGAATACAAATACTTTGATAAGTGTAAGTGACCTTAAGCTGATTCAATAGTGACACCTATATCCATTCTGATTTTGTGAGTTTCACATAACTTCAGTTTAATTCTGTTTTCTGGTGTACAGTGAAATAGTACAGTGCTGCCCCACATGGTAATAAAAATGAAAATTAACCTCAAAAAACCCAGAGAAAAAATAACCCCAAGAGGCAGGGGCAGAAACATAAAACAAACACGTTTTTTCATTTAAAAAGCTGTTTTAAGCAGCAGTTTATTGTTAAAAAGGTAATTATAAAAGATATGAATTCGTATCAACATACAACTAACATTACCTACAACTGGTCCACTTTCTTTTCTGTTAGGTCTGGGTTTCGCCAGCGTTTGGTTCATAATTTGTAAAATCTCCCTCTTTGCAGCTGTTGGGTTTGGGGGGTAGAAAGGAGAAGGAAGGAAAAATAAAGAGTTTTGTATAATATTAAAATAAATGTATGCAGTTGTGATAAAGTAGATAAATATCCGTTCATAAAAATCTGCCTCCCGCCTAACTTGAGGCTTTATCATGGTAACTTAACACATTTCAGGTAGTGCATGTTTGTTGCAGTACAGCATTCTGCTCTGTGCATACAAAACCTATGCCTTCAGCACATTTATTGATTTTATGCAGCCTAGAACATTACATACAGTTCTGTTTCCAGGTATTATTTAAAGAAATGAGTGCTGATAAGAGCAACAGGGTGTAGCTTTGATTAGTTATGATACACTGGCCTGAAGCTTTAGGTGAGCTGCTTGAAGTGATACACCATTGAATAGGAATTACTAGCTCTTACATTTTAATAAGGGTTTTCGTACTAAAATCTTGCTTTTAGAATCAAGTCGAAAATTTTCTCTTACAACTAGTTAAATCCTTATTGAAGCTTGTAGCTTCAGTTTTTCATATGGCTCAAGAATATTTTAGCTGTACACAGCAGAATACAGACAGCAGTAAATTTCAGTAACAAATATAGCTGAATTTATGGTAAATGAGAAATAGTTTACTGTTCTTTTTATAACATTACGATGGATTGAAAAAAAGTCATGTAATAGGATGTTTGTGTGTTAGTTCAAATCCATCTTGGTGTTACGGTAACACTTTACATATTTAACTAGCAACAGACGTCTCCTCCCTCTCCCAGTTTTCACCAACCAAAAGCAATCCAGAGTTTCAGTGCACAAAGGTGCACTTCAGCCTTTTCTACCTGTGTTACTCATCAGGTATCAAGCTGCTAGATCTTAACCATGAACTCCCTGAGATGACATGGACTTTTACTTAAGTTCTAAGAACTCGCTGCTCAAGAGACATTTAAAAATTTGCCTGAAGTTACTTTAAAGTTAGTTTGGAGCTTATTTTTAACAACCCTTTTTACCGATTTATTGCACAGCAAAGAGCAAACCTTTTTTTGCCAACTCACCTCATATGGTTTGAATACAGTACGGAAAAAATTTTATCAACCATTGTGGCTTAGTAATGTTGTACTTGTATCTGTCAGATCCAAAATACTGCACATAAATACTTCATAATGTATTTCTCTACCCTAATGTTGCTCTTCCATACAAGTTCCCCCCACGCCTTTGCTATGCCACTGATTTTATTGCCATTTTTCAAAAAAAGTTACCCATTATACTCAACTGATGATGTATGACACCATTTTTGTTCTGTTTTAATAAAGTAACCTCCAGGAGCAGCAGACAGTTTCACTGACACTATATACAATAATACGAAACTTAAGTGTGGTAGGAAGGGCCTGGCTTTTTGGAGACCGAATGCTCTCCTCTGACACAAAAAGCTATTTATTTTGCATGAAGCCCCTATCTTGAAGTATAACAGACAACACCCAAACCAGACCAGTTTTGTTGAAGATAGCAGCTTTTTTCCACCATAAGAACAAAAAAGTTCATAATTTATTATTTAGTTTCATAAAACTTGGAATTCAACACAATTTATCATTTAATATGATAAAATAGGTGCAAATACAAATATGGACCCACCTGTAGCTTGCTGAATAGCTTCCATTACAATTTTTATTGGTATTCCTGGCAGTTTTAGATCAACCTAATATGAAAAGAGTTAAGTGACATCAATATGCAAGGAAACCTTTTTTAGATACATTCTCAGACTTTCATTTTAGGAAGATTTAATGTTATGATACCTGCAAGGCAGTTATTCCTTTATTAGTACCCGCCATCTTGAAATCCATATCACCATAGTAATCTTCAATTCCCTACCAGCAGAGACAAAAAGAAAGCAAATTGGAGTAACTTGATCCCAGTGTCAAGTCTCGTTATACTAAAAGTACATTCTGTGTTTCAATAAGCCACAAAGGAGTTCTGCAGACTTGGAATTACTTCTGAGACTCACGTGTTTTTCTTCAGCCTTATTTTGCTGTTCAGGATTGACACCATTCCTTTCTCTCCTCATAATTAAGAGCTTTTGTGGACTAGTTTCTGAATAACAGATCCACAATTGATTTTGTACTGTCAGTGGCTGCCACAGAAAGATCCAAGAGCAGCGTGATAATATGCAATTCCCCCCCCCCACCACTTTGCCAAGTGCTCGTTCTTTATCCACTATATTGTCTTTTTCAGTAAACTAAAGTATTCAAGAATTATGAATCTCTTTCTCCTAACAGAAAAGACAAAAATCATTGGAAAGAGCGAGCTTATGAGAGCTTAAAAGAAATAACTGAGTAATTACATAAAAATAAGAAACATGACTGAACATAAGGGAGGAATTTGGGAGACAAAACAGAGAAGATAAAATTATTCCACATTTCCAGTAGTGTACGTGCCAGAATTAACTGGGCAAAATGTTACAAAAAAAGGCCATAGAGGATATTTTACAGAATTAAGCAGCAATAAAACCAACAATGCTAGAAACACTCACCAGGATGTCTGTCAGCAAACGATAGTCCTCAATAGCTCCGTTTTCCAGACTGCATTTGGTAATGAGACCTATTGCTACACCTGCCACTGCACTTGACACTGGAACTCCTAACAGTGGTAAATAAAAATACATTTTTATAACCTTTGGTCATTTCCAAATCTTGTAACATATTACCACATGTAGTTTATCCTTATAGGTGCCATATTTTGTACCTGCATCCATTAATGCCAAACTTCCACCACATGCAGAAGCCATTGAAGAGGACCCTACAGAGTTAGAATACAGGGAAAAAGAAAGTATTAAACATTGGTCAGAAGTATTGAAACAAAACTTCCTAGTGATAGTCTTCAATGACAGTTTGAAACTTAATTCGCTGCTAGCTAGAAAATACTGTGCAGCAACACACATACAACAACAAATAATTGCAATTAGAAATTTTCTGTAGCAGAAGTATTTTTAAGAAGAAATGGGTAATATAGTTTGAATCTTTCATGTTACCAATACCAAAAAAGCTCAACAAGCATCACAACTAATATTAAATATTCTAGACAAGGAATCTGTGGGTTTCGCAGGAAGCTGCAAGTGTGACTCCTTCCCTTTCTCCACTAAGCCCTTCTCCCAGCCACCTAGTCTCACTATAGTGCTAGAAAACAGGAGGTGGACCTCAGGGAACATCTTGCCACACAGGGGAATCTGCAGAAAGGTGAAATGGACAGCTCTCTCCCAGACTGGGAAGATAGCAAAGAACAAATACAGACAGCCAGGAGAAGTTCCCTCTAAGTCAGTCAGGGTACCAGCTGAGATTAAACAGTAAAGAATGGGTCTCCATACATGCTGATTTATTTTCCTCACTCTATAGCATAAAAATGCCCCCAAATACCACTTTATTAAACTCAGAATTTATGTTTACATCTCATACTGATTCTGTGCTGTTACATAAATTGAAAGAAAGGTCTATTGTTCATGACCATACACAGCCTTTTTATTATAAGTACTTCAGGTAAAACAGCTATCAAGATTAAGAAAGCTAAACATGAAATCTATTGCCTAAAATGCATACAACTCAAGTTTGTCAAACTCGAGCTTTTTTAAGAACCAAGTTTAGTCCCTAGTACTAGGTTACAAATACGAAAATCATAATACCATTTGACTCTAAAACTTCAGAAGTAACTCGTATTGTGAATGGGAAATCCTGGGGAATAATTGGTTTCAAAGCTCTTTCTGCCAGTGCACCTGTTTAAAAAACAAAACAAAACCAAACCACCATGTGATCCATAAATAAAAACAGACAAAACATTAAAACTTATAGCATGGGACTTCTCGCCTCTGAACTTACCATGTCCAAGTTCTCTTCTGTTCATACCAGTAACTTTGCCAATCTCATTAGTTGCATAAGGAGGAAACTATGAAGTAAAAAAATGTGTATATAGAAAAATTAACTAGTTTTTTTTTTCTCCTTTTAAAAGTTTTGGTGCATCTCAAGGTAAAAACAAATTTTAAAAAAAAAAAAAAAAAATCAAACCACCACATGACTTCTACCAGTCACTTAGTTTGCAAACAAGTTCAGGTAGCATTTAGTAAGTGCTTTACTTCCACAGAACAAAAGAGAATAAAGCAGTTGCAAGGTAGTTGAAAAATGACACAAGCTTACTCCAATTAAAACTTGTCAAACAACGTATCAGAAATCTTGTTTCTGTCATACAGATAATGGAACAAGATATGCCTGTTGCCTGTAGGAACTACTCTGGGCAAGTTCCAAAGGCTGAGAGAGATCCAACATGTAAAAGCATTTATTTACTATTGGTGTAGTATGTCAGCTGAACATATTAATAGAGTTTACTAAAAATAATAGAGTAGGTTAATCCTGCTTTCAGTAATAACCCATTCTTAAGGAGCTAACCTAATGTTAAGATACTAAAAAAGGCTGTATAAAATGGCAATTTATAAATTATCTAGTGCTTTTTAGGAAACCAGCACTTTTGTTCATAAACAGCGGTATAAATTCACATATGAATTAGAATTAATACATTTTAGCAAATCTAGAGATCATTTCTATCCTTGGAAGTGATCAATTTCACCTTTAAAAGCAAGACATGAAGCCCTTCTGTGAATCACGCAGAAAACTGACACAGTCAAACTCTCACCTCATAATGTAGCATGAAGTTCTTATCTTTTATTCCACTATTAATTAAAAAACAAGACCATGTCAAAAAAGAGCAGCCAAACATGTCTTACATACAATAGGTAATACATAAGATTATATTCAGCCATGCTTACAAACAGACCCAGCCAAAACAACAAATCAATAGGTTTGCTGATTATACCCACATTTTTCCTAAGTTTTTCTATGTAGTAAATAAATTAAAAAGCATAGTCTACAAAGAAAAAACCTCATGTTAATCATCATCATTAAAACAGTTTCCCTAGCTGTTTAGAATAGACTAGACCTTATCAGGTCCTTATGCTGGTTTTGGTGTGTCTGAAAGAAGGGAAAAAAAAAAAAAAAATCATTTCAAGAACATCAACATCTTGCTACACACATTGCAGTAAGGACTCAGAAATGTAAGCACTCAGAAGGAAAACTGAAAATCTGTAACCACAAAGTAGCTCTTGATTATATAAAAAGAAATCTGTGCTCAAAAAAGTTACTGAAGCACCACAAGACTTGACTCTTTGCAATAAATACAAAGAAAGCTAATCTATAAAGAAAGTTGCTTCAAGTCAAGACTTGCATCTAGTTTCATACAGAGGCAATCTCTTATTCATGGAGCAACCTAATGACTGCTAATTAAAACCCATTATTTAACACCAACTAATTTCCAAGAATACCAAAATTACACAATATGGACAAACACCTCTAGGCCAAAAAATTTAACTAAAGCAAAGGTGACACACTAAAATGTAACAGCTCCCACACTGGTGGGATGAGATCACTGAACTCCAGCTTTAAAGGGGTTTCCCCTCCTCAACAAGTTAGCCCTCGGCAATAAAATGTTAATAGCACAAAGACTTGCTTGCTACATCCTAAAGTTAAATTTTCCTTACTCCATTAAAAAAAAAAAAAGAAAACAAATGTTTTCACCCTCTGAACATTTTTATTTTGAGACAAAATGAGAATATTTAGATAGGCTGATTCAGTTGGGGGATCTCCACCGCTCCAATTATCTGCCTTTTTTTTTTTTCCCCAAAACCAGCACTTCATGGGCTACGTGCATCCAACCTATCAAGCAAAACTTCAAAACTTGTGAGAAAGAGGTTAAATGAGTAGAATACATATCAAGTTCCAAGTGTGATGATGAATATTTGGAACAAGAAGAGAATCAACTTTCATCAGTTTTAAAGAGACTTGATAGATGGACACAGTTTTACAGATTCAAGAGTAATTCACTATTTTCTTTCTCTCAAAGCCAGACTGGATGTTACTTGTAACACTCTCCAATTTCAAATGCATGTCTGTGGAATTGATGTCATCTTAACAAAAAAGAACTGCTAAGATCTCTTGGAAATAGGCCACTTCTAAGTCTGATTTTACATATTTTTCAATCCTAATGAATACATATATGAAATGTCAAAGTTCAAAGAACTTCTATCAACTGTTCTTAAATGCTCACCCTCTTTTATTACCACTGACAGAACACCAAAAGATATACATACCTCACTGCTGTTGAGATAAGATCTGATTTTACACTTGATTCTATCGAGTCAAATGTAACTGTACAGAGAACCTAGAATAAAAAGACAGAGCGTAAAGAAAGCACTCAAACACTTCTATGTTTCACAACTTTTACTACTCATGAAGAATTAAAAAGAAAGATTTCAGCAACAAATACGATGGCATCAGCTACCACTTCTGCAAGTTTTTTTTTCCCTTCATCACACAAACTTATTCATAATCTGTAATTATACAATCTTACAAGCGATCACATTTAAAAATACTAATTTAATGCTTCTTAACCTGGTAGGAGCCTAGAACAGTTTATTCATTAAGAAACCAAACTACTTTAACAGCCAGGCCCAGATGGAGCCAGCATCGTGCAAAACAGCAAGCCTGTTTATCACACAGTCGTGCAGCATGTGTTATTTTTAGTGGGATAAGAGGGAATAACACTGAGGAGTAAATCACCATTTGCAACTACCCATGTACCCTGTAATAAGTCACACCAATGGCTGACAGTCTTCTAAGGAAAATGAGCTATAAAAATATAGAAGACCAAATCTTGTGTACAATCTTAATTCAATCCACCCAACATCTGACACTTTTGGCGAAGAGGAAAAAAAAGTCATTAATGTGATTGGGTTTTTTTGGTACAATTTCCCTATTTAGTCCAGGTTACATATGAAGTTCCTTTTAAAAGAATTCTCATGACACGCACAATTTAGCGCTGCCCTACGTACCAGTGACCCATTAATGGAGTCCTCCATTTTTCTAAATATGAACAGGATTATATTTTACTTGAAAAGCTTTTGTTTCAAATACCTTTAATGAAGCCTACATAGAGAGATGAAAAAAGATATGATTTTGGACTTACTACAGCATCTAACTTTGGTTACTAGACACTCTTCAGAAAGCCTGAAGACACAATAATGCCTACCAGACTCTTTCTGGGCACATATGCCTAGATGTTATCCTAACATCTGTACTGTCACGTAGCAAGGAGCCAAGCTTTGTCTACTGTCTTGATGGACTTAGATACATTTTAATTAAATCTAAACTGTTTTCTAGTTATTACTATTTGAATGTGAAGAAAAAGGGAACTTTGCATTTAAATTAAAGATATAAGTTTTTCAGCTTTTGATAAACTAACTTATAATTTCTGATGTTTAAAGATACTACCTGTGTTTGACCTCTCTGAAACAAGGCTGATCCATGAAGCATTTTAAACATGTTCACTTCACATTTAATATCTCTGAGGGAAGTCAAATCTCTCCCGTCACACCTAAAGTTACAAGCAGAAGTTATGAGATCAATGAAACGATAGTCTTGGATAAGAAGTTGATACAAATATTATTCAGTAGGAGTCTGATACACTTACCTTCTATACTCAGTCAGAACAAGATTTCTAAAAATATCCTTTGAAACCACATTGAAAGATTCCATGATTTCATAAGGCTCAACCTCTGGAAATTTTTCTGGGTATAAAAAAGAAATTGAATCTGAAGTTGGAAAATGAATTTTACAGAATTTTCACTGAAATAGCTTCACTGACAAAGAGCACACTGTAACTCTAAGTAGTGCTAGCTCCATTTAAGCATTCTCTAAATATTAAGAAAGCAGAAAATAATACCTTTCAGCTGTTCTTCCGTTTCAAGCCTTATTTTGTTAATTGCTTCATCTCTTGAAATCTAGAACACAGGATTTGCAACCAGTTAACTCCACAGGGCAGAGTAACAAAAGAGGTTTGAGTTGTTGGGTTTTTGTTTGTTTTAAAATTCTGTAAACCCCAAGGAATAAGGAAGAGGATTGTCACACAAATTCAAAGATGAATAATCACAGAATCATAAAATACCAGGTTAGAAGGGACCTCAAGGATCATCTGGTCCAACCTTTCTCAGCAAAATCATGGTCTGGACAAGATGGCCCCTCTCCAGCTGAATCTTAAAAGTATCCAATGTTGAGGAATCCACCACTTCCCTGGGGAGATTATTTCAATGGCTGATTGTTCTCATTGCAAAAAATTTCCCTCTTGTGTCCAATCAGAATCTCCCCAGGAGTAACTTGGCCCATCACCCCTCAACTTTTCCATGTGACTCCTTGTGAAAAGAGTATTCCATCTCCATGTATTGCAAGCCAATATTCTGGTAGGTAAGAATTTACAGAACAATTATTATCACTATTGCAAAATATATGCAGAGGAGGAGAAGAGTTTTTATTAACATTGGCATAAAAAACTAAATCTTACTACAGTTTCATATTAATTCAAAAATAATTATATCATGTTTGAATTGATTACTTACTTTATCATGGCTAGAATCCGTGAACACCGCATAGATCTTGTTAAAAGCAAGTCTTTTGGAAGAAAAGAAAGAAGTTTTGAAAACATAGCTTCAAACCCACTTATATAATTAGGGGTTTTTTTGAGGACTGTTTGTTTTCATTAGCAGTGTGAAAGCACCAGACGTTTATAAGCATTACCAGCTCCAGCTGTCCTTCCCACCTGCTCTCCTGCAGGAAGCTGCTGCACTTCCACAGCAAGGCTCATTCAGGCCAACATCCTGACTCCTCTTGTCACCATTCCATAAGAACAGCATGTTAACTTACACTACTTTCACCAGGTTTTCAGTGTATTTGTTTGGCCCTGTCTTTCTTACTAAGTATAAAAGAAGAGAGCTGAAGGCCACGTTCCTAAGTTTTCTATAGAAAACACAGCAAGTAATTCTGAACATTCAAAACACGTTATTTTGTTAAACAAAACCCCAAACTATCTGATCAGAGCTCATCAAATTAGATAATCATTAAATAAGCATTCTGAATCACTTCACAGAATTTAGATCAAAATTATTTGTTCTGAACTTACTTCTTTGCACATTCCACAATCTCTTCAGGAGCAACAAATAACTTCTGAACAGTTCTCTTGACAACACCCCATTCTTTCACTAGTTGTTGAATTCCCTGAATTATTTGCTGGGTATGCTTCACCCCTACTTTGATGGCATGACAGAAGTCTTGTTGCAGTATATTCTCGGCAGTTGCTTCCAACATAACTATCAATGGAAAGTTAAAAATTAAGTAAATTACTGTTTTATTGTTCAATAGCAATCTAACTGAACTGAGTAAATACAGATTAACGTTAAACTGCTAAATATAACGGAATTTACTTAACTGAAAGTTACCTAACCTATCACTATTGTGTAAAAATACAAGTTTCAAAGATTAGGAAAACATCAAGTAGGTGCTTCTTGCAGATTTTCAAACTCTTAGATATTAGTAATTAACCTACTTACCAACTTGACTTTGTGGAGCTCCAGCAACAACTAGATTTAAAGCACTAGAAGACATCTGTTTTCGAGTTGGATTGATGATAGTTTCTCCATCAACAAGTCCTACCCTTACTGCACCTACAAAGAAATTCCAGAAATTATTGTTATAATAAGGAAGTTCTTCAAGGCATCATTTCACTTTGAAAATTATGTATCTAAAAACAATAATTAAAGCTATGGATTCATTTTAAAATATTAGCATGTTAGCTATATATTAAGAACAAATCTGTCAGGCAAAATTATCTATTCTTGAATTTCTTTTGGGTAGTATTACTGGGTAGGGCATATACATAAGGCTGTAAGTCTATTGGGTTTGTGGGGTGTTCATTTTTTTTTATTTTGTCATTTGAGCACATATTTTCTAGAAAAAAGGCAGGTGAAAGGAAAATACAGCTAAGTATTTGTTCTTGGCTAGATCATTTCTCTTCCCCAAAATTATTCACAATGAAATAAAGCTCCTCTTGAGTTACTGAAGAAAAAGTATTCTCATCCAGCTATTTTCTAAACAAATGCTTTTCGAGACCAAGTTTCTCTAAATAAAAAAAATTAAGTTATTGGTCTCTACACTATACTATTTCTGGATTATAAATCCTTCCAGAAGTATATTTAGTCCAGGAAAAATAATGCTTTGAAATGCAATAATTCTATCCATTGTAAAATTATTTTCAATACTTGAAACAAAAGATAGTGGACTTCAGATTCTTACTAAAAAAGCAAGCGTGAACTGTGGTCTAAATCTTGCATTATGTTCAAATCATCCATCATTTCAAAATATTTACTTACCAATAGGACCATTCCATGGGATATCAGATAATGCAAGTGCTGCAGAAGCTGGAACGAAGAGATAAAAATGTATATTAGAAAAAAAATGGATCACATTAGATCACACACAAGCAGTAATTTTTAAACAGTCCTCTTACCTCCATTAATTGCCAGAACATCAGGATCATTAACACCATCTACTGCTAAAAGATTACAAAGGATCTGGCATAAGATAAAAGACAATGAATAATTTTGACCTATACCTTTTTATTAGCTGTCAATACAAAGCTAAGGACAATAAAAAGAAAATATTCCACATATTTATACAGGTCTATACTGCAACTGAAAATTTGTTCAGGTATGTAAAATAGAAAGCTCACAAAACCCCCCAAACGTATAATACTGTATCGTATCATATAACATATACTATTAGCCTTTCTTTCCTCTGTTGTACAGAGGATATTTAAATTTTGTTCCTGTATCTCTACAACAAAATTTGGAAACTAGCATGTAATAAAAATAATTTAAGACAAGGAGATGACAAACTAAAAAGTAGCATTACACTATTAGACTGATTTTCAAAGTGTAACCCCCCTCTGGATGCTAACGAAAATTGCTTTCCTTAAAACACTGCCTGTATCATGTGAAATTTTCACTGGACAGACCCAAGTTCTCCATTCTGAGGCTATAGTTACGGACAGTGAGCGTGACCTACCTGTGTATCATAAAAGTAGCCTACTGAAAGAGT
>NW_009611379.1:14456-17409 GCF_000690535.1 Cariama cristata
CTGATTGACCGATCTGCAAAAGAAATGTTCAAAGTCTAAGTAGTATTTGGTTTTCAGTAGTCAGTATTCAGTTTGTCTTGTAAAAACCCCACAAGAAACCGACAAAATGGTTTAAATGAAAGACCCAAACAAACAAAGAAGAGAATAGGCAGAGAACTCAGAAGGAAATTTAGCATGACATATTATCAACTCTAAAATTTCAATAGCACTCACAGTAAAACAAGAGGTATTTGAGTGAGCATAACCACTGTCAGGTAACACAAGGTAAAAACATTGAAAAAGCCTTCTATGCTTTAGAATACAAATAATCCATTAAATACTATTTTACCAGAAGTATTTTCAATGAAGGGACATAACCCTCAAACAAAGAAAAGTAACAAAAGCATGTATGTTCAAAATATTGCATTATTTCCACAATGTGTAGATTTCCTATTAATTTTGTTTGAAGTGTATGGGACTCTGTAACAGCCTAGGCCTTATAGGCTGTTCCCTCTCCTAATTCTTTTCATTGCTGTCTTAAGATGCTGATGTATTTGACATCAGTTTTATATAAATGCTGAATTTCAAGGTATTATCGTATTCACAAATGGAGATAGCCATGATGGAGATGACTTTTCAAGCAGGATCAAGAGGGGGAGAACATGTATATACCAATCAGTAAGCCTGCCTCTTTGTATTTCAAAGTCTAGGCTGGTTGTCTCTTCCACCTGTATAGAGAGATGTGCAACTGCAAAAGTAACATCTCTGTAGTTAGGATGAGATCTTAATATCAACAAAGGTGACGACAAGATTCCTCAAGATCCAGGCTTATATACAAAGGAATATACACACAGCCCCAGTTGACATATCATTTCAAAAACCAGTACTGATAAACAAAAATATTACAAGTTCGTTTGTTTCTGCAGTAATGTCAGAAGAAATCAACTCTGCAAACAGCAGTTATAAATTACTATCTTTTCAAACATTCATGAGGATATTACAAGCTATTTAAAATACACTGTAAATAAAATGTTTCAGCCTACCTATTACTCTGCTTGTAAGAATTTCTTTATCAGTGGAACCAAGTTCTCTTCTTAGATAGTTGGTAGGAATTCTTCCTGCTGCAGCAGCCTTCTGACGGTAGTCAACCTTTTAAAACCAAAACAGAGATTCCTAAAGACAGCAGATTACTTATTTCAGAGCCACAGAATCATTCAGGTTAGAAAGGACACCTCCAAAGGTCTATAATCCAATCCGCTGCTCAGAGCAAGGTTAACTCTGAAATCAGATGACATTATTCAAAGCTCCCATTCTATATCATACGTGGACTGCCCAGCCAGTCAGTCCCCAGCTGGAACTGTTGCAGGGCACTACTGCACTCCATGTTCAAGGCTTTGTGTTTGTCCTTATAGAATTTCATATGGTTCCTGTCGGCCCATCCCTCCGGGTCCCTTCAGATGGCAGCCCTGCTTCTAAGCCTAACATCTGCACCCCGCCAGTTTGGTGTCATCTGCAAACCTGATGAGCAGGAATTCCAGGTCACTGCTACAAGTATGAAACAGGCTGTGTTCCAGGATAGACCCCTGAGGAACTCACTATTATTCAGCCTGAAGGCAGAACATGAACCATTAACCTTTAATAAATCACAGCCCTTTGAACCTCACCATCCAACCAGTTTTCCACATATCTAAAATATAACGTCTGAAATTGGATGTTGTTGTAGACAAAGTTTACAATGCTTTTGTGGAGAACCTTGCTAAAGTCAAGGTAGACAACAGCCAGTGCTTATCCCTTATCCACAGGTCTAGTCATTTTATCATAGAGTGCTATTCTTAAGTGCAGGGTCTGTAGCTTGCTATTTGCATTCCTCACTCCCCCCAGCATCTTGAACTCCATTATTTAATGATTACTACTCCTAACGCTACCACTGATTATCACAAAACTAATTTTGGCATTACTACTTACCACTAATGGCATAAACTGAGACGCAGAAGGCTTAGTTTTACTGACTGCTGTGACCATTACTGCTGTGTCACCTAGCTGGATTAAAAAAAAAAAAAAAATTAAAAAAAGAAATTACCTGCAATCAAAATATTGTCTGAACTCCTAAACTTATTCACAAAATAAAACTCCAGGATATTCTTTGCAGAAAACCACCACATAAACCCATGCTTCACACCATTATTTTTGCTTTTCAAACAATTTTTTTTCCCCTACAAAACACAGCTGTACATTCACTAAGGATTAAATTGCCACTTGAGGCTCTACATCCTTTCAATAGGTTCTGATGTCTTAACAATGACTGTTCAGATCCAGAAATTTTGAAGTTGCACAAATTTTAACTTTTTTTTACCTGAACAACAGCAGATCCATCAGCAAACCTAGCAAGTTTTCCAGAAGACAGTTCCATCTTTCTATCAGAAAGAAAGAATCTGTTACTCATGGTGAATTCAAGTAAATTTTCCAGTAACTTCTGCATTCATCTACAGCACCAACTGTACAGAATGTAGGCTACGCTTCATATTAGACATACAAATCCTCATTACATATGGAAATTGAAACTCTTTGACCAAAAGTGACCTAATCCCCTTAACTTTAATGTGCTTTCGCCTCAAATGTCCTGCTTCTTTCTCCTTGAAGCAAAGACTTGCAGACACATCGGCTGTCACCGAAGGTGACATATGCGGCTCAGAGGCAAAAGGCTTTGCCCATCACCCAACTGCTCCAGCTGGGTTTTGGCCCTGCCACCAGAAAACGCAAGCAGACACCTCACAAGAAAAGGGGAGCTGCCTGCACACCCACAAAACACCTTTTCCCACCACAGCTGAAAAATATTCTCCCTTCCATACAGGAAAGAGAAGGAAATACACCTACTCTACACCCACTGTGAGTGAGGAACGGCACGCAGGAATACCAGCGGTAATTTCTCCTCACATTTGTGTTTAACCCGCCTCCCCGGATAGGTCTCTCCACC
>NW_009611380.1:0-22819 GCF_000690535.1 Cariama cristata
AAAAATCCCCCTCCCTCCAAATCACACTGCATCCTACACTGTGCCATACCCTCTTTGAGCGGCCTCTGATAGCCATAGTAAAAGACTGAGCATATCATGTAGTTACGTTAACTTTGATTCACAGTACTTGATACATCATTTCACAAAGGCTGTTCGGTGATGGGTTACCACTGGCATTTTTCTTGCAGTACACAAATGGTACACACAGAAAAATGTCAGACTTCCTCAGTAAATAGGAAATGATCACAAGGGACTACAGCTCCCAGCAAAATGGGAGGAGGAGCAAAAGAGTGACAGAATTTAACCCAAAAGAAAGTCACTGGCTCCACGTCCAGGATCTCAGGAAATGATCTCAACAGATCTAGAGAGATCACAGGAACAGCTAAGCCACTAAACAAAATACACTGAATTCTCAGATATTAAACAGTTTGAGAGTGTAAATAATCGAGTCTGTCTATAAGATACATGTAACGTTTACAAGCAAAATTTAAACATTAATTTAAAATTTCACTTCTAAATTTTCTACCTTTACGTTACCACACATGTATGAAAGCAGAGATGCCTGTACAACCATGAAGACTTGGCATTCCATGGTACCAGAGAGAATTTATGATTATTCTACTACTTAACCAGAGAGATGACAGCATTTCCCCTATAACCATTTATAATGCAGGGTTATAAGAAATATATAAGAACCTCTAATGAAACACATTCCAGTAATCTTTCAGCACCAGAAATGTAAAGCCGCTAGCACTGAAGTATCAATTCTCAAAGAGGTTGTTCTAAAAAACACTGAATCTGTGCAACAGCTTGGCAGCAAAAGAAGTGAGGACCTGAAGGCAGCAAGTATTATTCATGCAAAAATAGAACAAACACTGGCATTTCAATATTGGATCAGTATCCCCGCCCCCTTTATTTAAATATCCACAGGCAAGACAAAATGTAATGTTTTGGCTATAACCACTTTTCCCCAGACATTAGTTTTTCTTGCTCATGTATAATAAAAAAACTGTTAAAACAGATAGCAATATTAGCAGGCCAAGCTTCAGTGTGTTTTTGCTGAGCTTTGCTAAGAATTTTATTGGTAGGAGCAGTGAAAGATACAGGAAATAACTTTTTGAAAGCATTAATTGAAAAAGTGACATTTCATTAAACGTAACACAGCTCGTCATTAAATTCTTATATTAGATCCTGTATTATGTTAAAAATCTCTTCTATTATTCTTTGTAAAAATGTACCAATCATATTTCTACATACAAGATCTGGACAGTACACCATAAGAATGTACAAAGGACTGTTCCTGCCTGTCACAAGCTCACCATGTCTGTGACTCATGTACTTAAACAAACACACAACCTAAAGTTCATGACTGAATTAAATGAGGGTTGTGCACAGGCATAGTGTTTTGCCTTTACAGATGTTTTGAAAGAGTGAGAACAAATACTTTATAAGAAACAATGCCAAGAAATTTTTGAACTAGTGACTGGAAATAAGTAACAAGCTTATGGAAAGAAGAGTGAGTATTAGATCAATAGTAATTAATACTATGACTTCAACATTAGAGAAAGATTTCTACAATGCACAGGACTACTGTACACCCAAAGTGTCTTTCACCAAGAAAATTTCAGATCAGAGCCCTGCTGCTGAAAGTGCCTGTGCAGTTCTCCATTAAGACCACTTAAATTTTACTCATCAAATGCCAAATCTTCAACAAAAATCTCAATACAATGATACTTCTAGAAAGCACTAGAAACATCTTCATCAACTGTTGTCCACTGACTCCAATTCCAAACTGCTCCCAGGCCATGGCGGGGAAGCCCCAGCCATGCCAAACTCTCCCTGACAATAACCCTCAGCAGCACTCCAAGGCATCCTTTCCACATCCAACACACATTGTCTTCTGAGGCCATTACTTTTTCCTTTGCTAAAATGCCTTCTTACAATGATTCTTTAATTAAAAAGATGTCTACTGAAAACAATTTTATGAATGAGCTGCAAACTAGTCATCCTGATTTTTGGATTGCAGTTGGGGAATCCTTATCTGAAAAGTATAGCTCTTCCACATATTTTGTTTAGAACTTCATTTAAGTGACGAGTTACCTGTTGCCATTCACCTGCATCAATGGCTCCAGAGCAGTTGCTTGTATGTTAAAAACATAGTGTTTAAAGGTATTTGCTGCTTTCTGATCCTTCGGCAACGACTAACTCTACAGGGCAGGCTAGCTGTGAGGATGACTCTTTTCTCCTGTAACTACAGAATCAATGTAAACTCCATACAAGAGAAATAGAAGGCAGATCTAAACAAAAGGATCCAACTTAGAATATTTACAATGTTTGAGTCTATATCTGATTCTTTTCCTGGAGTCACATTGTCAAAATACTGAAGTCAACACAAATTATTTAGCCCTAAATTATATGGGAGATTCTCTTGAGCTTTACAGATATGGGCTGTTTTGTTTTGGTTAAAAGTAGCCCACACAGTCACCACAGCAGCCTATGAAATTACTTTTTGCAGGCCACGCAGATATCACAGTTGTCTATGGAAGCAGAGAAAAAAAAAAAATATCACGCATAATTCAACTACATCAAAGAAAATCTTTTATTCCTACTGGAAGGTATTTAAGTATGCGCTTGGTTCGAAGGACAAAAGCACGCTTAAAAGAATAGGGGTCAAGACCGTCTCAAATACTTAGCAAGGTACTATTTATTTGAAAAGTTTGAGTCAGGTGCAAATTGGACAGACAGTATAGTATGCTACCAGAAATTAAAGACGACAGGAAAATAAGTGGTCTTAAAAGCTCTTACTTATACGCTTACATATGCTCAATACATGTAGGTTTTCTTTGTACAATGTATGTATCTACCTAATTTTTTTTAATGAGTTCATTAATATAATTCCAATTTGTAAATTAAGGGAATGTTTCTAGCCTTTGAACAAAGTTTACCTTTAAGTCTAAAATAACCAAGTATGCTTTATGAATATGACACTCTTGTGTAAATGCATTTAGCTTTTAATAACCTGGGACATAATCTAAGAATTCAATGTAAAAATCATTGCACTTATTAAAGATATATAGAAAATAAACATTTTGACAACATATATTTTGCACTCATCATTTGTTTTTTTATCCAACCTTAAGTGTTGGGGCAGCAAGCTAGAAACTGTTACTTAAACTGGAATTTGTGCCAGGAATCTAATTCACAACTTCTGAGTCAGCTCTCCCACCCTCTCTGTATCTTCAAGCCTCAAAGTAACATAGTATGCACTTACTCTAATTAACTGCTTTTCTACTAGCTGTGGATTTCAGACAAAAAAACCCACAAACCCACACACCACAAACACACAACACAAACCAAAACCACAAAGCACTTTGTTTTAGCACAGAGAAGGATATCTAGAGACTACCTTTTATTCTTTCCTGAGGACTGCACGTTACAAATTGTTGAAGAATAGTATCATTGCGTCGGGAAGCAGCTGTGAAGTTATGACTCCCATCAAAGGCTGATTTTTGAAAGACTCCCTGGTCTGAGCGTTCCTAAGTGAAAAACAGAACCACACATTGTAACAAAAAAAATGTTCAACAATGCAAAGATCAGCCATCACTACAGACAGTGCACAAATACAGTGTAATGTAATGTGCTCTCTGTCTATTGCTTCCTTTCAAATGAGAAACTTGAAAGATATCTTCAAAATGAGTATCTGCTTTTGCTGACCATGAAACAAGACAATATTAAGCACTAACAATCATTAAGAATGATGCACAAAAATGAAGACTGTTTTTTTATGACCCACAACTGGCTTCATTCAAATTCTCCATCTGGGAGGGCAGCTTGTGACACTGTCAACACAAGAACATGGGCAATGCCAATGGTATTTTTCTGCCAGCCAGCTGGTTCCCTTCTCTCAGAGACTGACTGCATATGTTCTGATCATCACACACTAGAGCAGCTTTGCAAGTAAGGAGTTACACCAAACTCCCAAATGCAGGTCTTCTGGCTAGCAGCTAAACAAACTCCTGTCACACCTCTAGTCAGCGTTTCTTTTGAGACATTTCCCACCCTCCATACGTGCCATATCGCCTAATTTATTCTCCTGAGCAGTTGCTCAAAAGATAGAAAAAAAAAGGGGGGAGGGGGCAGGGGGGAAGTCAGAGTTTCTAAAACTGGGATAGACCCAGAAAGATGTTTCTGTACTCGTTATTCACAGAAAACAGAAAACCCACACAGGGGAATATTATGGGTAGTTTTCAAAATAACCTTTACAGTTTCTGTGATATTGTATCTGTTTTTTGAAGGGGCCTTCAACTGGCTTCAGTTTTAAAGTGCATGTTTTATTATGCCAGCCAATATTACACTAGATATATCATTCCTTAAATTTCACATCTACAGAAGAAATGCATGTACCTAACCCATACAATTTCTTTGTAAAATGATGCAACAGGTTTAATGCATTGGTAAGTGATTGCCTGCAAACCAATACATAAGAAAGGACAGCATGTTACATCACCTTGAAACCTGCCTTTCAGGTTTAATAATAATAATGATAAAACAATAAAATAATAATAATAATGATAAAATAATAACAATAAAATAATAATAATTAAATGGCAAAAAATGTACCTCAGAACACAAATCAATGCTGGGATGCTCATGGTGACACTATGGCTACAACTGTAGTCTCAGTGGACAGGCAGCACATTCAACATTCTCTCCTCCTCAGTGCAGCTACTTTGAACCTTTGTACAGAAACACACCCACACCACACAGCCACTGACAATCATGTTTCTTCTCATTACTGGAAACTCTCTACTTTACATAAGATTCCTTACATTGCAATGTCCACATTTACTATCTTCTCATGGGTACTGCTAGCTAAATCAAGGTTTGCAACATCCAAACTACTACTACATCAGAGTGGGATAGGGAGCCTTACGTTAACAGCAACAACAAATCTGCTTTTCCAGCTCTTTGATAAATGACACAATCAATATACCAACAACTGATCAGTAACCAGGCTAATTAGAGTATTCAGCTTATAAACATAGCTGTCATGGAAGACTTCCATTAGTGTCCTGACCAATAAAAACGATAATGCATTTCTAAACGTAATCTCCTTCTACCAAGCTCAGATGTAGTACTTGGGAAGCTGTTTTGGGGAAAGGAAAGAATGTGCAACAACCCATTTCTGCTATGGCCTCCAGACTCAAATGGAATTACAATTGAACCTAAAGACTACCCTATAAAAATTAATTCCTGTCTAAAATGAATTTGATTCAATCAAGACCTCATTATGCATTCTTCATAGGGCATGAGTCAAGATTATTTACCTCTTTCATACATCTGGATAAATTACAAAACTATACACTCAACTATAAAAAGCAGCCTCATACTTTTATCAGGTAAACCTAACATTCGATTGGAAGGGGTTTTTTTAAATTTTGGCTTTTGTTAAATGAAGAAAACTTGCAGGAGTGAGCTTTATTTGAAGGTGAGCTATCTTTCTTACGTCACAAGAGTGCACAATAAATATAACATACACTTTACAATTCTCCCTTACAGCATAATACTATGTCACATAAGAAAAGGAAAGCAAAAATGTGTTTTCCTCTAACATATTGCAGAATTGCTAATGAATATTTTTCATATTTTCCTGGCACAATTGACATCAGTAAGTCTTTTGCAAAGTATCCTCCCAACAAAGTCAGAGCATAATGTTCAGAAAGTAATATACTTCTAAATCTATTTCTCCATCAATGATGGTAGTAAATAAAATAGAAAATTATCAGGAAAATACTAAGAGTTAATTATACTAAAAGATACCTGCATTCTCTTCCCTCCTGATATTTTATGCAAATACACCCACAAACATGATTGTTCTTAACATTTTTAAATGTTCCATCGATGCTTATTATGGAATTCCAAGAGATGATTTCAAGCTTCTTAATGAGATTTAATACAACTTTTTATACCACAAATCCACTTACATGTATGTTTATTTTAAAGAACTGCACAGATGCTAAAAAACTATTAAAATATTTACTTCAAGGGTCAGAATTAAAACTGAGATGAGCAGTAAGGGCAGCCAGTATACATACATACGTACTGTTTATGTAAAGATGAAGAAAGAGCGTGTACATGCAAGAGAGATCATAAATCCAATCTTTTTCAAAGTAAGATGCGATTGGCAAACATCAATTTATATGAGCTCTAGAAAACATAACAGTTAAAATTTCTTTCTTCTCTTACTTTGTTACCTTACTTAAGCAAGTTTTATGTTAATCAACTCAGAAACCCACCTGGAAGGGGTGGCCTTCATCTGACCAGGAGAAGTAAAATATTAACTCTTTGAAGGTGTGGGGGAAAAGGGGGGTGGGGGGGGAGAAGAAAAAAGCTGGGGGACAAGACAGGACCAGAAGAACACGCACACACACACGCAAAGGTAGATTGAATTAAAATACTAATGAATCTGAAAAAGCAAGAGTGAAGTAAAATCCAAGTCACACTTAAATCCAAGTCACTTACAGTCTCTGATCACGACAACAAATGAAATCAGAACAATTCAAATCATTTGTATCCCAGCTATTACCTTGAAGAGGTAGCAGATAGTCAAAACTACATCAACACATTAATCCTAAATTAACCCTTTTTGGAACCACATTTCCTTTTGTTCTAATACTTGTCAAATTTAAATAAGAGGCAACTTTTAGCCTGGTCTCAACATGAACATGAAGACCATGAGATATCAACCAGAAACACTGTGAATGCTGACTCCAGGAAGCCAAGAATTCATTCTGTCAGGAGGAGCTCTCTGTGACTACGACTTTAGCCATCATCTCTTGCATGCAGAAACACTGCAACCAGAAAGACATTTATCTAATAAATGCATTTACTGCTTCACCTCTGTCTGCACCTCTAGTCTCCGAAGAACTACCAGCTGGATCCTCCCACGAATGTTCCCCTCCATGGACATGGAGCGCCTCAGTGTTTCCATAGCCTCATGATTTGACTTGCCCAGAAGTGACTCCCCATTGACTGCAACAAGCTGATCATTTACTCGCAAACGACCATCCTACAAGCAAAAAGTAAAAACAAAGTGTTATTTATTTTTTTAATCAAGAATTATTAGGCAGAGGTGCTACATACAGAAGAGTAAGATGCAGACAATCAGACACTGCTTTCTAAAATTTAAGAAACCAGAGACTGTACAGTACCAGGTCTTTAAAAAGAAAAATCTTTGTGTCCATTAATGGGCCATTTTTTTCCTCCATTTATGACACTGTGGGAAGAGTTCATAGAGCAATTACAAACACAGATGTGCATGCACACGCTGCTGGTTTTCTTGCATGTACAATTTAATTTGTATCAATTCTAAAAAGAAAACAGGAAAAGGAGCTTTTGCTTAGTTAAAAGGACCCATACCATAGCTGTTAGTATTTGCCGTGCAACTTCGAAGGAGTACTGCAACATATTTTCCATGCATTATTATCTGCTATTAGAATCTGGTAAGAAACAGCTCCAAAAATATTGTCTTATAGTCTCACTACTGTCTATCTTGTCACAATTACCATGACACCATATGGGGTAGTGGTCTCAGATCAGAATGGTCATTAAGACTTAAGCATCCTTATTTTAATTAATGCTGTCCACGTATTTTAACATCCAAACCTGCTGCCAATAACAAAATTAGGGTTGAGGCATATTAAGTAGCCTATGCTTTGAAAATAGTCATTCGGTTTCATCGCCAAGGTTAACCAACATTTGCAGGCGTAATAAAATTGTGGACACCGCTATTTTGCAATTTAGGAGTCCTATTGCTGCTGTCATTATTATCTGTGATTTATTTCTTTTCATAAAAGCATGTGCCACGGACTTTTCTCTCTTTAACAAGAAAATAAGGTGTATTTAATTAAGAGACAAGAGTTTCTTGTCAAGTTCACAATTATCAGGTTGGTATCAGACCTCAAAGAAGGAAGAAAAAGAGACTGAAGATATCCAACACAGAAGAGCAGTGAAGAAAGAATAACAGCGAAAGAACTTGCATAGAAACACATTGCCTGGTTAAAATTAATTCGATTCATTCCCAGGCTCATTACACACTGTTCATAAGGCACTTGTCCGAACTGTTTATGTATTTTTTCATGCAACAGAGCAATTCAAAATACATATACTTTTCAATTTTTATTTTTTCTACCATTAAAATATTCAATTAACTATTCCGCTATTGCTGGCAAGTCTAAACCATTTGTACTTGTGAGTTACAGTAGCTATCACAAACCCAGCTTTATTAAGGGTTATTTTTGTTGGAACTGCGCATCATCATTACTACAGCAGAGTATGAATAGCCATGGAGCTGAAGAAGAACAGCATATACCAGAATCCAAAATAAACTGGGAGGGACAAGAAGATGGAAAGACAGAAGTGGGAGATGAATTACTTAGTGAAGGAAAATGAAAAGAAATAAAAGTTTTCTTGGCAGGGTATTGGAACGAAGGATAGGAAGCAGCAATGCCATTTGGAAAAGACATTAAAATCTCTCCCACCTCTCTGCTGAATATTTCATGCCAACATAAATTTACATACAGCCAGAGTCAACAGGTTAACGCCACCCTTTCTCTACATACAAAATAATGCCATCACGCATGCTAAAGTTTAGGGAGAGAAGAATTAACATTGTTGAACAGGGAGTTTTCTTACTTGCACATGTTACAGTTCCTTCATGCTCTATCAAAATTTGCTGAAATAGAGTCATTCATGGTAACAGGAGTTTGAAGATAAAAGATTTTAATTTTTGCGAGTTTCTATAAGACTTTGAATATTTTACAGGTCCTCATGTCCTCCTCCTATGGTCCCACACATCCTTGGATTACTTTTTTGCCTTTCTGTGGATAAATACCTATGTATAAATATCCATTAAAGTTTACTAAAGTATTAACAAATACAATATCAAATGCGTCTTGTCATGACTATATCTCTTGACTATGCAACTGTCCTGGAGACATCTGTATTTTTAAACGAATCACTGCAGCCTCAGAAAGTTCTGAATTAGCCTAATTTTTGATTTGCCTTGTAATATCTTTGTATGAGACTTTATTAAAATACAAACAATGTCAGTTCTTAAAGAACTTCTGACACATCTCCCTTCTTCCCACTCTGTTACATGCTCCACTTAAATGTAAAATTCAACTTGAATTCTACACTTCAACTATGATCAGAGAAAAAAGGTGTGCGTGCTTTATAAGTGCTGATAACTACACCTGCCAAGTCACCTGTACAAAGTAGGCTGGAAGACAGCTGAACACATGCTCAGGTAGAAGTTATTTCACAGAAAAACTTTTTGCTATTCTAAAGACTGGGGAAAAAAAAAATAAATATCCCAATGCTGAAACAGTTTCCAAACACAGATTTTCACATCAGTGGTGTTACGGCCTGGTTTAGAAGCCTGAACTGCAAGACAATCTGCTTGGCTCAAAACAAGCTAAATGTTGTTTTAACACGTTTTTTTCTTTCATCTCTCAAAGGTAAGTTTCTTTGTGGCTTCTGAGTAGGAAGAAAAAAAAACATTTGGCATTTTGGCAAAACAGTTTTCAAATGCCACCTCTGAAACTGCAAGTGAGCTATTCTCATAAAGGGTGAAGCTACTGTTCCCCTTGCTTATTGAAAAAATGTTGTAGTTTTTTTTTTTTTTTTTAAATGGAGACTCACAGCAAGGGGTAGAATGTACCACCACATGGCTACCATATTCAGACAGTCGGTCACAAGACTCTCATGCTTTTCACAGGGAGATACAATGCCATGTTCTTCATGGACTTAAGTTTTTAATCAAAGTACATGTAGTTATTTCCCTTATCACATCAATGACATTTCTCTCAGAAGGAATTCCTTGACAGCATTTACTGGAATCATTCAGTTTCCCCATCCACTAAACACAACAAGCAATGTTTACTGCAACAGCACTCAGAAGCTCCAAGGAGGTTCAAGCTACACCATGTCTGAATCGAACAGATGTATACATAGAAAAGATTCCTTTATTTCATTACTGCATTTCAGCTGCAGTAGACAGCAAGTACCTGATCATCAGGAATGCATCACAAGTGAAAAGCAAAGATGTCTCAAGATCAACAAGGCTGAAATCCTTAAAATTATGGGGAAAGATGATGCATTTTAACTCAGTCAAGTGTTACGTTTTCTTCACATGAAAGGCTCCGCATAATTACAAATATCAAGGATTCTAGTAACCTCTTTATCTTAGGGATGATAAGAAATAGACACTTCAAAAGTTACAAAAGGAGGTTAAGAAGGGACATAATGGTTCAATCAGCAAAAAGCAATTGTTTTTATTCCTGCAGGATACAGTGTTAGAATACCAACTAAGAACATTAAGGCATTTTTATTTGGTTTGGTTTTGTAGAAAGAGCAGTAAACAGGCACTGGGTCTTACTGTAGAACATATAATGCAAGATGCATTGATATTTTCTAAAATCTTTAGCTAGGACAAAAAACCCTCAAAGTATAGAACTAAAGACTTCAATTTTCCCTTATGTTTTTTTACTACTCCCTTACTGTACTTTGCAATGCCACTAAACATATCAGAGCTAGAATAACCTGTTAATGTTTCGAAAAACACTAAAAAATGTTGGCCTCTCTTCAGACCTTTGGTTCAGACTGATAATGGATAACATTAACCAACCAAAATTGTCTGCATCTCATACATAACTCTTCATTCTTAAAAAACACACTGGTGAAAGAAATTTAATGTATCAAAAACTTTATACAGCATTAGAAGGACTCAGCATTTACTTCAGCAGTGAAACAAATGTGTCAAAGTTTGGTGTATTACATATCTTCTTTTGAAGACAAGTGGTGACTATAGACAAGGGGATAAAGCTCCCCCTCATATTAGCATATCACAAAATCAGAACAAATTTTAAAATCTAAATGCAGAAGTGAGAAATAGAGAATCCTCATGTCAGTGAGCATTATGATTTCCTCCTGTGAGAAAGTTTCCCAAGAAAACTTTGTACATTGAAAAGTAAATGCACATGTCTAAATCCATAATATTCCATTTCAGAGTTACAATGAATAATATGGGAAAATGCTCTGGACAACTACCAGCTGGAAAGAAAGGCCTCTTGTTTAAAAACTTACTATAAGACAACATTTAAAGAACAACAAGGACATCTTTAAATATTTATGCACCAATACGTGCACACTTTTTAACTTGATACAAGAAATTTTATTAATTGTTAATATCCACTGATTATGTTTTGTTCTATATAAAGGTCATTAGACAGGAGAAAGACAGCTGTTCCCCATGCATCTGCAACAGTAAAGTGTGGTTCTGAAGACACTGCCAAAATGACTGGATTCTGTGAGTACTTGTATAAAATACATAGGAAAGCTTCTCTGAACAGTTCTGGTTGAAGCTAGAGCCTCAGTTACTATCTCATTTGCTCTGGAGCCTACAATCAGATCTATTACTGCACAGTTCTAATTAGTGAAAGGGTTATGACAAGGTAGAAGAGAGAATAGGTGACAGGACCACAGGTTATCACAAGAAAAAATAATCTTCCAGTCATGGTGACCGACTGTGCCAGTTGTCCATTTACTTAGGCATGAGCACAGAAGTCCTGCTTTACTAGTCTGCAGACCCCTCAAGACAAAATTAACTGCTCTGGAGTGAGTAAGTACGGGAGAACAGAGAGTGGTAACCATACAGAGCTAGAAAGGGTTGTCTTACGTGCCTGTGATGTGACAAGTCAGGTAGTCAGCCCACTAATGCTGCCAGAATATGGCTCCACAAGCTTTGCTATTCAAAACGACGAGCTTATTCGTGGCAACATACACTGTCACTGCAGCGGGTGTGGACAATTACTCAGGAAACACAGAGCTGGGAAATCAAGGAGGGCAGCCTCATTTTCACAGTAAAATGAGTTGTACTCTATAGTAGACGTGCACATAAATTGAGTTTATCCAGTCCTAATTTGGTCAATCATGCCTTAACTCATTTCTGATACACAGCAAGCAGATGAGCTTATTCATTTGTCATTTAGCCCCAAGTTAACTGTGGACAGTGTTCTGAACTGCACGTACCAGGCTCAGTTACACCCGAGAAGATCTAAGCTCTGAAATAACTGTGGGAATAGGATAGGTAAATAATAGAAGCAAGAAAGTAATAAACGTTCACATCAAAGCTAAATCTTTGATACTGCTATTTACCAGCTGCTGTAAATAGATGATTGTTAAAGTTCTAATGCATTGAATTGTCTTACTCAGAAGGCTGATGTCAGCAGAGGAATTTACATACACTGAATTAAAAGGTATTTTTACAGAAGAGAGAACTGCAAGGAATTGCTGAGATAACACACGAGAAAAAAATTACATTATGCATCCACAAGACTTGAACATACTAGCCCTAAAAGATTAAGACTTTTGTTTCCAATTTCAAGAAAGTTACCTTTTTCAAATTTTATTTCGGAAAAAACACACAGTCAACAGACTTCCTAGAGATTAGAAAATAACTCAAATACTTTTTAATAATAAAAATGTACAACAGTCCCTGTATAGCCCTTAGAGGGAGAAGAACTATTCACAATACTGCCATTTACCAATTTAATATTATCAATTCAACGCACCTCAGGAACAATTGGTAACTTCTGCACAATTGATATCAGGCTCAGTCAAGTCATATTTTTACTACAGTGGTAAAAAATATTTTGAATAAAAAAGAAAATTATGAGCTAGCTTTTTATTTACAGCATAAATTAAGCACATAATCCTTAACCTCACAGAACTGTCAATTTCTAATTTTTGTAAAGAAGTTTGTCTTTTGATTGTCTTTTATGGGTCTGCCTGTATCACTTTGGGAGGACCAAAAGCAGTGCAGATACGACAATAAATGTAGGTATCTAACTTCTCTGTCACTGAGCCTAGCAGCACACAAACATTCCCATGCACTGCTGTGGGGAAGCTGGGAAGCAGCCACTTCTCATACGCACACCTCCTTATCCTTCTCCCCCTTCCCCATTTCCTGCAGCATCCAAATGCTTCCCAAGGTTTCCATCAACTCACTCTCCTTGTGGAAAACCCTATCACACACAACACCCAAATCCTGGAATAAAACATTACTAGATTTGCAGTTCACCTAAAGGAATGAGTGACAAAAAGGTACTAATTCCTAGAAGGCTTATCAAGTCAGATTCAGCACTCAACACAGAAACATCAGAATTCTAATGCAGTCATCTGATGTGTTTCTTTTATACCTTAAAAGCAGCACCTCCATGAATAACGGATTTGATGAAAATCCCAAGATCAGCTCCAGTCTCACGAGATTTGTTGCCTTTTAAGCTCACACCAAGTCCAGCAGAGCCAGAATCATTCAGAGGAATCTCAAAGGTCAGCTGCTCTGTGGTTTCTGGAGAAAGAATACTGCAGTTTGGCTCTCCTTTCTGTTAACAAAAACAAGCATGAAAATATGAGTGAAAAGAGGGCAGAGACAATGCATAAACTAGTTGTATTCAAAGATACATCCAAAAAATAAGTCCTCTTTTCCAGAAAGTAGCTTGAAGAAGCTGCCTTATAACCAACATTGCATTTAGTTAACATTTTGTCACATTATCTGGCTTAAAATGTTATTTTTAATGATACCTAGGAATATGCCTAAATATAAGGTAAAATAGCTTAGTTCCACATGATATAAACTGATGTCACAGCAGAATATAGAAAAGATATTTATTTTAAAAACAGTTGCATTAAAAATGTAAGCCATAAAACTCCGAACATATTTACATGCAGCTCACAAACTATAATGATAGTTGTACTGCTAAATCCCATTCCCCTCTGAAAACTGAGTTTCATCCTTAAAAATATTACTCTTCCCTCAAACCTGTCTACAGAGGGAAGTTGGTTTAACAAAAGCAAGGGTGAGAATTGAAAATGTAGTAACTTATTCTGCACTAACTCCCTTCGTACATACTTTTATTCCATAGAGGGTTTTGGGTTTTTTCCCTTCTGGTATAGGTTGATCCCAAGATTTTTCCTAGATTACATTATCATTTACAAGACTGCCAAGTCAAGCATCCATAGCTAGGGAAGATCAGAAAGAACTTTCTTTTACTGTACACTGTATCTGCAGTTTTGTACTATGGTACGTTGTTATTGGGGGCTTGTTTGTTTTGTTTTATTTAAAGCAGGTTAGAATCACGAAATTAAACAAATTCAAATTATTGCCTGAAATATTCATACTGGCACTCTACAGAAATAAAACTAGGACAAGGAGACCTACTATGGAGTCAACTGTTCATGGAAGGTATGAGTGGAAAAGACCTTACGCATCACATCTGATTTTATTCCACTCTTCCTTCTCCATATAACTCTTAAGACAATTAATTAGTTTGTTTCTTGTCATTTAGACATTTTCTATTCTTTGCAACAGTAGTGTTAAAAAATTAATAGGAAAAAAAACTATGAAAAGGAAATACACAGACAAGTACGAGTTGAAAAAGATGACTGGGGGCTGGTTTCAAGGGTGTCAAAGTCTTATGTTAAATTATCAAGTAAAGGCCACACGCAAGGAGTGTTGTACCTGGCCCAATCCTCCTTTTACCTAACAAAGGATCGTTTCGAGGGCCTAAGCTGCAGTACACACAGTACCAATGCAACTGGCAGCAAAGATGCCAGCAGTACCAATGTTTTCTCAGCAGTCACAGTAGTTCTATATATTCATCTATTATGCTGTCTGATCAATAAGAAGTACGATCACAGAACTATGAGCAGAAATTAATATCCTGAAGCAACAAAAAATTAGAAACAGTAACCACTAAGTATACTTTCACTTATTTCAGGTGTGCTTTCACTGATGAGAATCAGCTACTGGCTAGAGAGGAATCGCATGAACCAGAGAGCTAGGACTATAAACCTCAATCCCAGTATGTGCCATGCTCAAATTCTTCCTGGAATTTAACTACATGATATTAAGTCAACACAATTTGCCTGACTGCCAAACATAAAAATGACACAGCACGAGCATGGACAAGTGTCTTGATCCCAGCACTCATCTCCAGTACCTGTGTTAGTCATTTGTGCTTTTGACTTTGTTCACCAGAAGCAGACAATTCTCAGTTATAAATCTGTCACTTATTTCTTAGCTGTGGATATAGAGACATCCTGAACGTAATCCCCCCAAACCTACAAATTCATAACTACTGTGAACAATACAGAATGATAATTTGTAAACACTCCTGCTCCGACTTCCTTCAAAAGAACCATTGTAAGGAAAAAAACCCCACTATCACTGGCCTTCTAACATAAGCATTTTACATTTAACTTTCTCAAGGTTTTAGAGGAAAGATTTTCTGCCCAATCTTTTTTTTCAAAATGTACATAATTCTTGCCAGCTGATTCAGAACTCTTAGATCAGAACTCTACTCAAATGGCACATTCTGTCCAGATTTGGATAGAGGAAATTTTTCTCAGGGTCCCAGACATGTAATGTCTCCCGCGGTCCTTCAAGGACAGTCCATTTTGTATTACTTTCCTGGTCCCCTAGGCAAGCAGTTCCTGTGTGCTGCTGCTATTCTTCCACTTCAATCCATGACATCTGCACCAGACTCTTGCTCCTCCTGTATGTCTAAACTGTGGTTTTGTCTTTCCCAATACCATAAGGAAAGCAGTGGGGGGAAAAAAAAATGGGGGTGTTATCACAGGACATAAAAGCTCCCAGTGCCCATGCCTATCTTCACCAGAGCAGTCACAAATTGCTTTATAATGTTACCTCAATATGAACTTGGACTTCATATAAAACTGAATTTGGTCACATTCAGATCAGCTTTTAATGGAGATGGCTGAAGGTAATCCCTGGCACAAAAGCTATTATTCTGCAAAAAAAAAAACTTTCAAGGAAAAGGTGGCACAATATTTTTGTCAAGAAAAAATTACGTTTTTTTTTTTTTTGTTGGCTTTTTTCTCAGGGGCTTCCAGGAGCATCTTGTCTGTTTCACTTTAAGCTCCAAGACGTACATTAATTTCAGGCTAAGGACTTCATGCATTTGTGTCCTGGTTTTGGCTGGGACAGAATTAATTTTCTTCCTAGTAGCTGGTACAGTGCTGTGTTTTGGATTTAGTATGAGAATAATGTTGGTAACACACCGATGTTTTGGTTGTTGCTAAGCAGTGCCTATTCTAAGTCAAGGACTTCTCGGTTTTCCAATCTCTGCCAACAAGGAGGTGCACAAGGAGCTGGGAGGGAGCACAGCCAGGAGAGCTGACCCCAACCAGCCAAAGGGATATTCCATACCATCGAGCGTCATGGCCAGTATAGAAACTGGGGGAGTTGGTGGGGAGGGGACGATTGCTCGGGGACTGGGTGGGCACTGGTCAGCGGGAGGTGAGCAATTGTATTGTGCATCATTTGGTTTTCTTGGGTTTTACTCCTCTCTCTGTCTCTTTGTTATCTCCGTCTTCATTACAATCATTATTATTATGATAATATTTTGCTTTATTTAATTTATGAAACTGTTCTTATCTCACGTCACAAGTCTTACCTTTTTCTGATTCTCCTCCCCATCCCACTGGGGTGGGGAGTGAATGAGCAGCTGCATGGTACTTAGTTGCTGGCTGGGGGTAAACCACAACAATTTGTTAACACAAACTTCTAAAAAACCAAAGACAACAGGATCTATACATGTCCCTCAAGCCAATATATGAAAATAAACTAGGCAGATGAGTCTGCTTGAATTTGAGTCAAGAGCTCTAAATCAATACCATTCTCATTTGTGCTAGCGCTCTTGACTCTGACCCCTCCGTGACACTGATGACAAGTCTGCAACCCCCCCCCGGCTGTGCCTAAGGCCTTGGCAATACCAGGGGCAGTGGTGGCTGCAGGAGGCAGGACGCCGTCCCCTTCTCCGCTGCATGAGCACAGGCTCCGTAGCAGCACTGTGCTCAGCTCTAGATTTCAAGAAACAAGGTGGATGGATTCCAGACAGCAATCTAACAACCTTGTTTGATCTTGACAGGAAAAAAAAACAACACCCCACCAAACTTAATACTAAACAAAATACTAATTCTCTTCAAAACACTTTACAGTAGCATTTTCCCCCTTTTTCTTTGCAGGCAATTTTTGACAAAAGCAAACTCATTTAAATAGCAAGCAATGAAATGTCAGTGAGTCTCAAAGAAAACCTTTGCCCTCAATATCTGCGGAAAAAAAGACTAAGGGGTCACTAAAACATTCCCATTATAATATTACTAAGATAATGGTATTACACGTAGTTTTTCCAGTATAACTTAGCCCAATTTCAGATTCTGATACAAACAAATCGCTAAAGGCAGAGAAATAAAAAAAAGTACGAGAGTTGTTCAATGTTCTGTAATATTCTCCAACTTCCTGTAACTATGCCATGCATTAGCTCTTGTTAAGTAACCTACCAGATCACTGTCTGCATTCCTGGATGTGTTATCTATCAAATATTAAGATATATTCAGTGGGACACCAGACAGTAAATTTTTGTACTTAGTTGCCTCTGCTTTCTTTAGTACCTAATTTGGAATTCATAACATTTGACTACTTGCTACAATTCTCTGGAAAACAGATAATTTCATTATACAAAAACCTTAGCAAATTTAATCTAAGTCTAAAAACCAGCTGCTTTTACCTATTACTGGAGAAGTCTCTAATTTTTCTTGAAGTCTTTCACAAATGTTTCTTGTTCAATATAGTCCAATTATCCTAAAAATCTCTCCTTTTCATTATTTATATTCAGCCTTACGCTAAGATCCAGCAAAAGTTGATTTAAAAATAATGTTGAATTTCGTTTAATAGTACTATCAGAAATTTGTAACCTATGAGGGAGTGTGAATGACATTTCAATGATTTCACAGTGATAGGCAACAGGAAAGGAGATGCATATCTACAAGTCAGTGACGAATTTATTATGAGACCAAGTAAACTCTGTCTTTATTCCCTTCAAATTTTCATTTGCTACTCGTTGTATGGTATCTGATAGCAAATGCCTGGTAGTGAATCTATAACATCAAAAATCTTTGGCACAAATACAAGATCAAAAACTTTTCTTTGTGGGAGAATGTGAGCAGCAGCACAAAGCAGGAAAAACAGAGGAGAAATAAAAAGGGGTGAACAGAACCTAGAAGCTTGATTTCATCCTACACTCACTAAATGGTTTCAAATTATTATCCTGACGATAGCGCTCTTCCCAAGCAATGTCTTTTCAACGATGACCAAAAAGAGCTCCAGTCATTCTTAAGTTAACAGCTCATCAATTCATTGCTTCATTTGGGCAATTAATTTCACAAGTGATGGTCCCTGTTCCTAGAATATGCAAGTATGAATATTAAATGCCACTGATGAATCACAGAGTTGGATTCCGACTGCCTCTATTTCCCTGACTGTGATAAAACATTATCCCAAGACATCAAAACTTTACAATACAGCAACCACCATCAGCTGGATGATGGTCTGGTAAAGGAAGTCCTCGCCAATGCACTAAACTTTGAATTCTATTAGAAATACTTCTTACCTCAAGATCATCCTAGAATCTGAATTCACTCAAACATAGAATGAACGAAATGAGCTGCAACACAAGTATGTTTCTAGCCCAGGAAAAACTTACAGTTTAACGTTATAAATTACCCAGTCAGCTCCCTCCTGGTTGCACCATCCAGCATTCTGCATAGCTCCTGAGCTCTCTCAGCTGCTTGGGGAAAACAACCATCTCTTTCTCCAGGCAGTTTTCTCTTGGACCAGAATGCCACAGTTAGAAGTCTAAGAGGCAATCTTTCCACTTGCTGTCCAGACTCAGCCGTTAAACAGAATGGAGCAAACAACTGAACAGGTACCAACCCTCACAAGGGAAATCAGGACAGGAAAGCTTTCATCTACAGAGATACCTGCATGGAAATTCAGTAAAATCAATTCTGACATTTACTGAATCACCAGAAACCAGACAGAAAAGTTCAGAAGAGTTTACATGAAGGTGAGAGAATACAGTTTGCTTGATTTGAGATCAGAAAGCCCTAATAATACATACTAAATAACATTCAGCAATGTAGACTGAAAACCTTTATCTAAGGGTCTCAGGATACACTTGATTAATTGGTGTTCTGCCAATGATTTTGTTTAATTTTTAGAAGCACATCTATACCTCACGTCTCTGATTTTTTAATTAAAAGGCTATAAAAAAGGACAACAACGCAAAATTTTACTGGTATATAATTAAGTCTCACCAACAAATTATCAGTATTTTAAAGAACAGATGGAATATAGTTTTAGCCTTCTCTTACTCCCACAATACACAAAAACTGCTCAGTCACCAGCACAAACAGAATTATAACCTTTGAAGAAAGTACTGTGCATTGTATTCTTCCCCTTTCTACTTAGTCCATGGTTATGTCTACTCAATATTGTGTCAATTCTCTGTCTACCATGGGATATCACTTTCAATTAGTCCTTTTATTTAATCTTATGACGCCTTTTCTCATTGACCACGGCACTTTTGATCCGTGGATTTATGATAATCTAACGCATATCTCTCGCTGGAAAGGTTGCCTTATTTATCCCTATTGTTCTTTTGCCAAAAGAGACACAAAAAAAATTAGCTCCCACTTAAGGCAGGAAGGAAATAGCATTTGTTTAACACAACAAGAGACCTTTCAGTACCTGTCTGGTGCCCTTGACCAGCACACTATCATGGCCTCTCAATATGCTGGCTGGCCCTTGCCTGGCTGCTCATTTCTGATAAGAGATGCCAACTCCCTGGAGTGCCATTCAGAGCTGAGAGCAAAAGGCAGGAGACCCAGGAGGGCTGTTTTCAAAGGCTTGTGAAGGAAATAAGACATTTACATGCTTTTGCAATTATTTTCTATAAAAAAAGTAAAAGTTAAAGAGCAGCATTTAAATTGTGGCACTGCATAACTACTACTGGCAGAAAAGCTTGATAAGAAGATACTTCCTTATTTGCACTATTCTTTATGCTCTAAGAGCTTAGTCACAATTAAGAAATACTTTGCTGACAGCTCAGTCATTCACTCACTATAAAATCTACACTGTATTTTGCAATAGATACACTGTAACGCTCTTGAAAATAATACTTTAAGGTAATACACTGCTGTAATCTTGTCACAATCTAGTAAATAACTGGAGTCACTGCTGCACGTATTCATCTTTAGCATTTCTGAGAGATGCCTTCCTATTGGCTTCTTTAAACATCATCTGTATTCCGTACTGCAATAAAACCTAAATGGTCACTAATGGCACACCCTGCTAAGACAAAAAAAAAGCCAATAGCAAATCCACAGAGATACATTGTACTGTACTTGGATACTTTTCACATTAACACAGTACACTACAAGTTCGCGTCGTATTAGATAGAATGGTTCTGCTTTGAATTACGTAGACTCTCTGGAACTACAGCTTCAAAAACTGACAAAACTTGATTCAGCTCTTCATCCAAGGCAGATAAACTGTGAAATGCAATGTACTACTGGATGTCACAGGATGCTTCAAAAACGGAGATTCTCCAATTTGCCTGACATGTCTATTTGAGATCCCATAGCAAGTTTTACCCAACGAAATGGTTTGTCCTTCCAAAACAGTTTTGTAATTCGGTGTGGCATTGCTCTTCAACTTTTAAAAAATGCAGTCTCACTTAACCATTTAAGTTACATAGCTGTAGGAAACAGAGAAAAATTAACTAAGTTCAGTCCTCAATCAAGGCATGCCCCACTGTGAAAACACCCATTTTCATTCCACCTATGGGGTTAGCCATGTGCTTAAGCATCCTACTGAGCTGGAGCCTTATGCAGTTAACACACCTTGCCACTTAGATCCTAAAATCTTATCGCTCATGAAGATGGAAGACTGCATGGTATTTTCAGGGTGAATTTAGGATCGCTGTTACCATATACTTTCATAATATATTCCAGGCAAACATGTCACAACACTCTGATATACAAATCCAACTCTTTATTTATTGGTTACTGTTTTAAAGGGATAGTAAACAAAGCAATAAGCAGTGTATAATTCCTTTACGTCTACTTCAAACATGAATGCACTCATTTTACATTAAAGTCAGCCTAGGAAACCTTTTTTCATGGATTCTAAGGTTGAAAAACTTTTAAAAATTTTCATAGGGTATACGGAATAAATCTGGTGACCCTTGTAAATGGAAAGCTGCCAGTGAGATTTAAGAATTGCCCAAATACTTTCATTTTATTAAACGCAAATATTGTAAATCTGAATAAATGCATCTAAAATGCATGAAGACTCGATTTCTGTTAAGAGCCAGATTTTTTTTTTTTTTATATGCTGCTATTCTGATCCATACGTACTTCTGACTTCACAGATTAAATCGGGCTGCCAAATAATTTTGGACAACACCAGAGCTGACACCGCTGCTATCAAGTAAACAGTTTTCATTTCCCAACACTCTGAGGTAGGGTTCCTCAACTTAGGAGTTTTGGGCAGTGATCCTGTAAGCAAAGACAGTATCTCATAGTACAAGTAACATCATGTTTTTCTTTCCTTACTTGTCTCCACTCTAACTTTTTCTTTACCAGCAGGCAGAGCACCATCAGAGGTTCTTGCAGGCAATGAGTGCTATGATCAGAGCTTTCAGACCACCCTTTTAAGGTTCCTCATACTTGCTGGAAAATAGGAAGAGTGGGATCTGAAAGACAAATCATTGCTGCATAACAACACTTTGATGGGCTTGACAGAGAAAGCAATAGTAGACCAGACACAATAAGGTGTCTGCAGCCTCGAAAAGGCTGACTACCACTATTGCATGGAGAAGCACAGCAAACATGTTTGCTGTGTTGGTAGCTATACTGGCACTTCACAGCATATGAGAGTTCATTCTGCCACTGCAAGATTATTAGATCTAGTTTAAAAAAAAAAACAACCACTTTCTAAAGACACATTAATTATTCAAGTAATTTATTCCCCTTTGGTAAGTTAGGGAGTGCCACCAACACACAGGATAAATAAAAGGATACTTTTTGCCACAGCTTCTGTTCACTGTGACAGGAAATACCGTCATGTTCCTTCTAAACAGTCATCTCTTACTGACTTTTATAACGAGCACAGTAACTAACCAACAAACTCTAGTGCATAGTTTCCAGTACTCCAACCTATAATGAACCAGTAACCATCTTCTGAAGCATAAAATGAAAGTCGAAAACATTTGATGGGCTGAACTACACAATGTTTTCACTCTAAAGACATATATTTGTGTAGACACAACCTACAGTCATTTCTCAACTATTCTATACAGGCCCCAAATTAAACACTTTCCTTCAAAAGTTCCTAGAAAAAAACCCAGGACTTTTAAAAACCTATGTAGTTTACGAAGTCATTCAAGATGAAAGGTGCTATGTGTACTGACAATATCCTTCTCTTCATTATGCAGAACAATTCAAGAACTGAATCTTGTGTATGTTATTAAAATCCAAGATATGTATATTGACCTTTTTTTCCCCCCCATCAGATTCTTCTCCCTTTGAATAGAGATAACACAACAGAGAATTGGTACTTGCTGGAATCACCTTCTGACTGAAATTATTTGACCATTTCTGGTTAATTGAGCTCTAGAATCACTGGTTTGACCTAGAAAAACAGGTGCAAAAATGGTTAAGTCTAGGTTGAAATTTCACCTATTACTTCCTGGACATAAAAAGGCAAGAAACAATTAAAAGGAAGTAATAGAAATTAAGCTCTGAATATTAAAACCAAGGACAACATTTCAGGCAAACAAGTTCTCCTTCAGGCATAGAAGTTAAAGGTAGTAGAAGGAATTAACTAGGGAAA
>NW_009611380.1:22830-56440 GCF_000690535.1 Cariama cristata
AAAAGTTAATCACATGGTAAGCAGAAAAAATGCTTAATTTAACTGCCATTCATCTTGCATAGCACATGTGTAAAAAAAGACTCAGAGTTACAAGATCAACTTCTAAACTGTATATACTGTTCTTTTAGATTTTGTTGTAAAAATGCTGGTATGTTCCCTTTCGTCCTCCATTCTTCAGGGATCAGTCAATATGCCAAGAAACCATAAAAATTAGTGATTACAGTTGAAACTGGTAAGTCAAAGCTATCCTCAAAACAAACAATAAAGCATATGCAAAACTTACACTATGTATATGCTCTCACTTAAAGAAAAATGCATCGGAACATTTTTGGTACTGTATTATTTCTGGCATTTCCAGAACAGGCACATTCCTCTGCTTATGTGTGTCATATCCACTATCCTGAATGCTCATGAAAAATAGTAAGAATAAAGAATTGCATAGTGTCATGGCATAGAACAGGTTACATCAGAGTTGTTCTCATTCAAGTAGCTTTGCTTGTTTTACCAATGGGGGTATAAAGAAAGAGAATAAGGAGCAAGTGGTCTTTATATCATCATTAAAAGAAATGGCACTTTCAGATCATATGTTTTCCCTGGAGAAAAAACATGATGCAACAAATACATACGATTAAAACATTGTATTTTCAAAACACAATAGAATGATAGCCATAGTTTGATGTGTATTCCATCCACTTTGATAAGAGCTGGAAAATCCAAACCTGTTCAGCTAAGTTAGTTTCTCCTCTAATACTCACCAGCCTTTAGAAAACAATCAGTGTTACACAGTTTAAAACCCAAACACACCTTAAAGAATGCACTAATCACCAGCCAATCTGTAGACTGTGGTAATTAAGTGAATCAAGATCTTCCCCTGAGTTTTGGAATCAGCTCCTTACTCAGCTGCTACATTGTCAACAGCTGGCATGAATACTGGGAACATTTGGCTAACTGGATAATAAGGAGGACAGCCTGTGGTTGGTCCACATCCTACTTCACTGATCTGCTTCAATAAAAAAAAAAATCTCATTATATCCTCCTTTTCTTTTTTGAAAGCAGTAAAAACACTACAAAGATTGGGTTTTCTCTTTTATTCCCTCATTATTTGCAAACAATGTAACTGTACAACTCTCGGATGTTACACGGGCTAGTGTAACTGGACCCCAATTCCCTGTAATTTAATAATGCCTGTTTGCAACACTGATTCATCCCCCACCCATATCACATCTCTCTCTTGGTTTACATGGTAAAAGTTTGCTACTCAGAATATTTTTCTACTTGCTAGCAATTCATCAGCATAAATCACAGTAACAAAACCCCTAAACTCTACTCCCATATAGCTTACTGAAGACAAAATATTCGTGAGATCAAGCTTTCCCCAAACCACAGCTTTGTTACAAGGTAAATTCCAATTATGTTACTAGAGATTCACACAACCAAATGCCACCCACTGTTGCTTTGTTACATTATTTGCATTATGCCCATGCAGCTATAAAATCCTCTCCAGAAATCAATGTAGGAACCCAGCTCTGGTGGTGCAACAAGCTCAAAAGTGGTTTTGTGCATGGTCTCTAGTGGGTCCAACTTCCAGAGGCATCTTTGCCACAGAAGCTGTGGGGAGCAGGCATGTTTATTAGGCAGTCCTCCTCTTTTTCCTTTCAACAGGTAATAAGGAATCCAAAGAACACAGTTTCTCGGATTACAGTCCCTGCAGAGCCACTCAAACCAAGAACAAGTCTGATTTAAAGCCATTACCCTATTATTGTCAGGTATTAATAAAACCCCGAAGTATTTAGGTAAACTCTGAATGCATGTTACATAGTCAGAGCATTCAGTTAGAGTTGTACTTGAAAAACACTGGATTATCCACTGCCTTGCCTTCCAAAAAAAAAAAAAACAACAAACCCTACAACATTTAAAGGGCTGGCTTTTTTCTCCTCTTTGATCAAAACAGCACTGTAACTTTTGAGGCAGCAGAGGATTAGTCCAATGTAATATCATGGTTAAAGCTAAAAACAAACAAAAAAGCTGAACTTTTTTTTTTTTAATCTTTACTGAGACTATTCTCAGACATCTCATGAATTCTAACAAGCATCATGCTATTATCAACATCTGGTAGCTTAGTGGTATGGCAACCCACACTTTTGCCATGAACTACCAAAGAGATGTTGCTGAAAGGCTTTTTAATTTTATGGAACCAGCCTTTCTAAATTATCTAATGTATTTCAGTAACTCACACTTGTATTACATTGTACTTGATTGGGATAACAAGAAACACAGAACAGTATTAGAATTCACATATCATCACCGTTACAGTGAGGGCCATCACTTGTGCATCATTCCTTTGCAGAGAAGGCAATCTAAGCGAAGGTCAAGCCAGCAGGATAAATGTGGCTACTTTCTGGATTTCAATCATGCCAGTCATAAGTAAGCCACCTTTTGAAAGGTAGTTAATCCTTGCTATAGGGGCCAGAATTTAATAGCAGGCAATTGTGGCAGGTAGAAATTACAAATAGCTTTTAGATTATTCCAGTCTTTTATACCCACACACTGTTACAGTGATTTCCAAAAGAATTTGTACTATGACAATAAAGAACAATGTATAATGTTGGGGGAAGAGGAGAGGGAAAATACGTACTTTTTTAAAAGTACATTTTCCAAGTAATGTGTTTTGTAACTTTAAAAACTCACAAGAAAAAAAACTGTTAATGGGTAGCCCTTTCAAAAAAATAAGCTTTTATTTAGAAGAGCTGGTAGAAGAAATGAAACCCTGAATATAATAGATAGTTTAGTACTTTCAGACTCAGAAATTTCCCTCCGATCCACGGAGACACTGACTCTACAGCTCAGGACTTACTAAACAGAGTATTGGAATGACGTGCTTTGGGAATCACTGACAACAAATGCCCAATTACAGGGCTGAAAATATTCTGCCATTATACTCTTTAAAGACTACACAATAAAAAAGGAAAACGAAAACAGAAAGAGTTTTGTTAGGACACTTACAATTACTCTACTACAAGAAAAAGCGTGGCCCAGCAGCACAAGAGGACAGGTTCACATGAGAGAATATGAACTCCCCTCCAGCTTCTTACCCTACCATAGGCAACAGACAGCCTTACCTCAGCAAAGTCCAACTGGTAACAAGAAAACAAGAGGAAAACTGTCAGCAATGTTTTGTGAGAAAACATCATGGAGAATTTCTGTAGAAGATCCTGCTAACAGTCTAAAGCAAAAGGAAAAGCAAGAAGGTGGCATCTTAAGAAAAGAATGAAGGTGGTTTGTGTTCTTTAAAGAAGATGAAATGAGACAAAAGTGGGAAATGCTGTCCTTCCCTTATCCTGAGAACTTAATGAAAGGTCAAGTATAGCCATCAATCAAGATAAGGAAGAGGCAACCAAAGAGATGACCTTCTTTCAGGGGAAACAAGTATGTATCAGATAGCACTTTTACACTGATTTAGTCCTCCTCTGCCTATGTGAGAGAAAAGAGAACACAGTTTCATGCCAGCATTTTGAAAAAAAAAAAAGATTAAAATTTAGCATTTGAGACTGAACAAAATCAGACATGCAAGAATCTAATAAGTCAAAGACTAGCAGCCAAGGAAAAGCTTGCTTCCAAAATTTGTGAGGAGTGCAAGGGAATTGTATTCCTCACCACTCCTGCAGTTTGGCACCTGGTTTAGGAGATGCATCTCCTGCAGCCAGCCACCTTCACTAGTTTGTTACTGATAAACTGCAGGACTCATTACATGCACTTTAAACTTCCTGTTATAAAGTTTGTTGCTTTTCTGAAAGAGAATAATCCATTTTCAATCATGCTTGACCTCATAGTTACAAAATGAATTCCCATATTCCCCTGTGAGTTATGCTTATGATGTCACTTTTGGGATGAAAAATCAGATTGCGAGGAATTGCATCTAAAGTAGATCAAATCAAATATCCCTCAAGAATCAAATGTAACTATAAATATTTCTCAAACACAAGCCTTATAGAGTTACCCTTCGCTGGTCTCAGCCAACAACAGTTCATTTCTATTTCTTGGGCTAGTTTTAAAACATGGAATTGTTTCAATACCACTCTTCAGGAAAAAATATTAAGTTTACCAGCTCTCGAGGTAGAAAGGCCTCCTCCTGACGAGCCACAATCAGACAGACAGTTTCCCCTTGCTTTGTGCTCCTCAGCGTAGCTACAAGCTCTTCCTGGGTCCTGCCAGTGATGTCCCGACCATTCACCTACCAGACACAAAAGAACAGAGGATGTCATATCTATGACTATGACTGTTTTTTGTCACTTTCTCCTCACCTAACACAGGTGCCACTCAGTGACAGAGAGCAAAGAAGAATTAGCAACAGCTCCCACACCATCTCCCCCCTCTTGCCCTGCACAAAGCACTTAACCTTTTTCCCCTCTCATTTTCACCATCTGTTAAAGCAGCTCTGTAGTACTTACCCACCTTGCAGGGGGTTTGTGAGGCTTAATTAGTTTGTAAAGCACTTTGAAGATGAAAAGTACAGAAACAAGACCTAAGTATTAAAACTGTTTACCTTAAGAGCTTTTTGAGGCTAGTAAGTAGAAATAACCCATTAGATATTTAGATTGTAAGTCACAAGATGTCTGAATATTTTAAACAGACAGATTTGAGCAAAAGTTCCTTAAAATGAGCACTTAATCACCTCAATATTAATCAGAGATTTTTGGAGCTGGCTGATGACGCAAGACATGTTTTGTCTCTAAACTGATACATTTATCTGCTTTAAGAATCGAGATGTTATCAGGTCCCCCTTGTTCAAACAAGGGTTCATGGACCCTTGTGAAAGCACCTTTTTCCCAAATCGTGGTGTAAAATACTTGTTGATAAACAATACAAAAGCCATGAGTCTTGGTTTTGTTTGTTTTTTGTTTTGTTTGTTTGTTTTAAACCAAAGTCAAGAAATGTAATTCCATACATCAGTAGTATGTATAAGGAAATAAAATATTTATGCCAAAATCAGTGATCAATACTCAGCAATGCAAATACAATGGATGTTTACCCTAACCTCCAGGATTCTGTCTCCTGACTGCAAACGACCATCTTTTACTGCTGCACCTTTTGGTAAAATATTTTTCACAAAAATCGGACCAGGTCCATGTACTGAAGAATCTCTGGTAACCACAGTGAAACCAAGTCCTTCTGGACCTAGAAGGTCAGATAAAGAATCCCAACATAAGTTCCAACAAGGAAATGATGATAATTAAAAGCAAGTAAACAATGTCAGCAACGTATCACAGACACTCCTTCAGGTTAGCTCTTAAAAAAAGAAAGCAAACAAAAAGCTGTAAACATGAGCCTATTTTCTGCATGGTCTGGAGAAGAATTCTATCAATGTCAGAACATATGCCTAAATCCCTCCTTCAACAGCTACAGATGGAAATACTTTTGGATAGCTCACAATAACACAAAACAAGCAAGAACTCTCATTTTAAAGCATTTACCTTTTCTCTAGGTGCTTTTACTGTCAGCCTTCACATTAATGTCAATAGTCTTTGAAACAAATCAGAGCAATCAGGATTGTTTGTTTATGAGTATAAATATAATTCAGCAGGTTTTACTGAAACTTGGTGACAATGTCACATGATTTGAATGCAAAAACTGCTGACAACATGCTGTTAAGAAAGGACAAAGTGATATTTCAAAGATTCCATTAGTGAAGTTGTTTGCTGCTTGGAAATAAACAACCTCAAGTGTTAACAGATAAGTGTTTTAACAAATAATTACGGAGTAAAATCAGTATTAGCAGGTATTACTTATAAGCCACCAAAATCAACCAGGAATAGCAGGGTCCATAAAAATCTTTTTATATTGAGTAAGATTGCTACCTATGTGATAGTTTTCAGAGATACCACCATGTCAGTATCACATTCCTATCATTTCTAAAAATCTAAATTACTGTTTCAAAATCAAAAGCATTACATCTAAAATGGGGAACATTCTGAAGTAGCTTTTGTTAATGCAAAGCTGAAGAGTTCAGAAGTAAAAAAGAGTGACTTAAGAGATAACAAAAATTAAGAAATGACAGCTTGATTACATTTATTATGTGTTAAAAGAATAAAGTCACAGTTCTTAAAAGGGCCACTTCTAGCATCAAATTTAACTCTCAGCCAAATCAGAGACAGAAATTAAATAGAAAATATAAATGCTAATTGGGATCTGCTTAAGCACATTTTACCACACGTGCATAAACCTATTACTCCATGAAAAGACAGACATCCGCATGGAGCAACAATTAAAGATATACACACAAAATTCGACCTGCTGACAGCTGAACAAATACAGATGGAAAAAAAATGTTTGCAGAAAATAATAAAGTGAAAGACAGGTAAATCTGTGGTCAAATTCTTGAATAACATGAAACAGAGCAGAGTATATTTTTAAACATATCCTTAAAAGAATGTCATAACAGTACTGTGGTCAATTATCAGATACAAATAGAAATAACAGGTCATCAGCACACACTTCAAATTTTTATTCTGTACTTGCAAACAGGTTGAAGCATCTCTTAATATTACATGTTATTAATGAAATACCTTCTGCATAATCACTAACTGAGATGTTTTAAAAATCATTAAGTCTGGATAACATACATCCAAAATTTATGAGAAAGCAGACTGTTGAGAACATTATTGTTAACATTCCTTTATCTTTTGGAAGTTTTGGAACTTTTAAACTGTAAATAACTTGCTTGTACTTTTCATGTTACTAGTTTAGTTAAAAGGTATCACTATAGAGAACATGATACAGAATTAACCATACCATCTCCAAAGACTTACCTTTTTTCAGGTCTATCTTTATTTTCTTTGCATTTTTTTTATTGCCAAAGCCCATAAGAGGAGACAGTGAGGGAGAAGATGACTTTCTACCCACACGTGGGAGGTTGGGGCTCTTAGCTTGTTGTAGTGTTGCCTGTACACCTGCCTCCAAGTTACTTGTTCCAGAAAGATTAATTGATTTCAGAGCAGGTTTTGGATGAACAGGAGGTGGAATCTTTGTTTTTGGAACTCCTTCTTCGTTATCCAGAAAAAAAAGAGGAGCAATAGCAGACTTCTCATATTGTTCTCGATTATATGGAGGAAGGACTTCCAAGATTACACTTTGAAATTTCATTGCTTGACGGAAGATGTCCTGAGCCCTTTAAAAGAAAGGTATGAAAATTCACATAACAAATCAGAAAATCTGGGCAAAGTTTGAAGTTATTGACAGAGAAGAAGACAAAAATTTATCTTAAATGTGAAGAAATAACCTTACCTTCACATCTACAGGGTCCCTTTTCTAAAACACATGCATGAAATAAGGTTTCTAAGCTACAGCATCTCCTTACAGTTCAAGTAGGAACAGCACATCTGTCAGGATTCCTAGGCTGCTATAAAAACATATCAGCCAGAATAAACTAATGAACACAATTCTTCATGTGGAGCCAACAGGAAGGGAAGTTCTGATGGCAAAAGCTCATCAAAAGACTCCTGGAAGTTATAGCGTGGTTGTTTTTTTCAAGTGTTTTTCTATTACATACCTTCTTGTTGGCATAGAGACACACTGAGCACTTATGAGCAATTGCTCTGCTGGATACATCTACTCTGAGCAAGCTCGAGACTCCATTTTTTCTGAGTACCACCTAACTGCCCCTCATATTCCTTCATCATCCCTAATGCAACTCCTGGCTGATTCCATAGCAATATAAAAGGATGAGGGTACGGGATATATGGACATCTTCAGAAGAAATATTGTGGCTGCAAGTGGTGCAATAGAAAAGGACAACGGAATAGGATATACAGACATCAGGAAAAACAGCAAATTGGTGACTGAAAAGGTGCAACTCCTTGTGCGTTTCTACATAAATAGATAGATAAATAGGTAGATATTACTCTCATCTTCCAAGCAGTAAACTCTTGCTAAGGTACACAATGTGGACTTTACTTAATGTCTTTATAGATGTGCTCAATTGCCACACCAGAAACCGTGTTACAGCATTTAATGAAACTACCCCCCTTGAACTGGTAACATGGTAACAATACAGCATTCAGGTTCCCATGCACTGCAAGGCAATTATGACAAGTTGGCCAAAGCAACTGTTCATAAAGTCCTCCCTAGGTTTTTAATAATCCGTAGATTTGGTAAATCAAGACATTTTATGAACTTTGGATTCTAAAGGAACAAAGGAGACAACTCTCTATGCTTTCCTCTCCTACCTTCTGATGAAATGGACTGATTTTCTTCCATACCGCAGAAGACAACTCAAATACAAATGGAAGTAGTAGCTGAAGCACATTTTGGGAATGAAAAAATCAAGAACTTCTGCTTAGCAAAATCAGGTCAAGAGGGGAGGTAATGGCTACATTAATTTTTAAATAAACCATAGGGTTCTTTTGAGAACAATTTACATATCTCCTACCTCTCTGTAGCATGTTTGTCAAAGTCAGTATTGGCTTTTGATTTATACTCAGTTATGCAACAGGAGTCAATGCTGAAAGTACTTCCGAAATAAACATTTTTTTTACAGTGATACAGAAAGGAAGGCACTGCAAATGTCAACATCTTGAATACACATCTACTGCTTTCCCAGATCAACAGAACCGCACAGTACTTCCACCTCGCAGCTGTAGGCAGTGGAAGGGAGGGCTTGTTTCAAGCAGGTTTTTTGCAGCATGAAGACACTGAGGTCAGGAGCAGTCCCAACGGACACTGCTGTGGGGAAGAACCATCTTGGCTACACTGAGTGTATCCGCACCAAGAGTCAGAATAACTGCATTCACTGACAGGAGACACTGCCAGAAGAGAAACCTCAAACTTGGAAAAGAAAGGTAGCAGGGAGAGTGTTGTAAAAGGTATTCTTCCAGCATCACCCTCAAGGGTTAGGTTTCAGAACTGTAACAGCATTGTCCCAGTCTATCTGCAGGGGTTATAGGTTACCTGCTCACCTATAGCCTGTTAACGTTTTCAAGGACAGACCTTACTCTGACCATAGACACCATGGCATGTTCCCAGCATAAGGATGTAATGTCTTAACCAGGTTTCTTTCACACCCCATCTTCATTGTTGCAAGCAGCCACTTGGTCATATGTTACAAGGTAAATTAGTAACTCAGTTTCAGGAGATGAATATTTTAAATATATGAAAGAGAAAACATAAGATCTCCTTCAAGCAAAAAATAGTGGAAATAACACAAGACATCCTGTGGGAAAGCCTAAATGCAGTCTTCAGGGGCAAAATAACTGGCTGCACTTCAAAGAGAAAAAATAATGGATGAAGACATTTACATTTCTTGAGATCCCAAATGTGTACTTTAAAGAAATAAGGGAGTCAATTAAAAGAGGTGCTAGAAACTCTGCAACACAACAGAATGTAATTGAATAGATTAACAGCAAATGAAAAAGCAGACCAACACTCCCGTTATATAAAACCATTATAAACATGGGAATACAGAAAGTAGGCTGCTGCTACTACAGCTGCAGAAGCAGCAACCATCAGGAGCAATACTAGAAAGTCTCTACTGAAAATGGAAAGAGACAGTATATAACAGTCTCTGCTAAGTGTTAAAACAGCTTTTACAAGGGTTATGAAGAAATGGCAATTTGAAATTAGCAAATAGATTTTCCTCTCAACGGAGAATCTGATGACTATTTCTGGGTCAATAGTCATTGGGACAATACTTCATCACATCCATTACAATTACTGCATTTCTGTAACTTGGACTTCTGTCGGGTTAGTACTGTTATGCCACACTGCAACCACACTACTTGTTACAGTAACATAAGGTGACTTAGACCAACTAAATTAGGCTCTGCTCTGAATGACCATTTAGTCACCTCTCTCACCTTCCCAATGACAGAGAGATCATCTAACAAGACTGGCCTCTCTAAACTAACAATTGTCTTTGTAAATATCCAACTCCCAAAACTTTACACAAACTTAGAGAAAGTGAAGTGCCCTGCATTTCTCATTTTGAAGGAATGCCTAACATAGAACTGGAAAGTTTACTGCAGTATGTCCCAAAAATCTAGTAACCTCACAGAAAAATATGCACAGTCCTCCACTCCACCTACACCTCATGGGGTGCTTAAAGCCCCTGGAGATATAGCTACATTCTGAAGAGAACACAAAGGAGACAAATTTGTAGAGAAAAGATCATACACAATTTTGAGAAAAGAGGTTCTGATTCAGGCAAAATCTCATTTGAAAAGGATACATCTTCACCTCAAAACTGCATAGGTGAGGCAACAAACATTTTAATATGATAACAACACTTATGTTCTAATAAAGTTGATATGTAGGAACTTTCCATGGGTGGAAGAGAATAGCACGTACTATATCACAGCAGAACATTTACCACCAAACACGCAGAAAGCAGTAACTCGAAAAGCTATCGGGAAGCAAAAAGCACACCCTCAGAAACAAGGTAATACCTACACTACAGAACTACACTGGTTTTATGAAAACCTATTTTGCAAATATTTATTCCTAACAGTGAAATTACGTATTTAATTCTAGTCTAGAAACCTTGAACATTTGGCTTACTGTTTAGAAAGTTAAGCCTCAACTCCCTTGAGATCTCAATAGGTTTTTGTTATATTATAAACAATCGCTCAGCTGTCTAAACATATGGATTAAAATTAAAAACAAATTACTATTTAATCACTACAGCAAATATCTGTGAAATTTGAGAGGTTATTCTTTTGTGCAACAATGTCACATTAATTCACAGCCAATCAAAGCAACCTGTTAAAGTAACTTGAGACAGATAATAAATGTGGACAGATTTTTAATAAAAGTCCTAAGAGGTGAGACTTACCATTTAGCTCAACTAATCGTAGTTTGACAGTACTAGCATTTTTTTTAAAATGATCAAAAAGCTGCAGCACCAAAAAAAAATAATCTTATTTCATTTGCAAAAGAACATTGAAAAATATGCTGCAAAGTTGACTCATTCTGAAGGTCTTATGAGGAAAAAATAACAAAGAAAATATGGAAAAAAAATAACACAAGAATTAGAAAGTGAAGATAACTACTAAAAAAACTTTATGCTATTTAAATTAAGCACAATAGGTTCACTAAGACTATAAGAAGACTCCTCAATTTTTACCTTATTTGGAGGTTTCAGAAATAAAATTACGAAGTTTCTGCCAGGAATTGATTTTACAGGCATTTTATCTGAAATAAATATTAATCCCTTTGCATGAATCACTTTATAATAAACACAGCATTGTATCAAATCCTGGCTAGTTAAAAGTATCAGTAAACCAGCACTTACTGTGCAAAGGTTTTATCTGTAAGGTCCACATGGTTAATCTTCACAATGCATTCATTTTCATGGAAAAGCCCATCACGCCTAGATCTGCTATTTTCTTCAATATCACGGATGAAGAGCCCCAGCATCCTAAGAGGGGGGGAAAGAAAACTATCCTTATTCTGCTGGTACAAATTTATAGCAACTAAAAATAGATATTAATCTTTACTGTGTATGAGATGAGATAGAGTAGACCATTATGAAGTGCTTAACCTAGAGAAAGGATTTCCAGCCTGCTCTTTAACTAAAAAGCAGGGGATTGCAAGAAACACCAAGAAAAACTGCTAGACACTAATGCTATACTACTTGCTAGAACTTCAGGAAGCATTAAGTCCTGTAGGCCATACTTGGAGAAAAAGAGGAAAACACCTAGGATCTCCCTATCCAGCTAAAAAATTGAATGAAGCTTATGCAATATTTTTCTCCCACTAAGCAAGATGACATTGCTCCAAAGAAAAGCACAAACAGATTAAAAGTAATTTTCTAACTTGACTATAATAAACTAAATGGGCATTAGAATAAGATAAAAATAACCACTACTTCTACATCTGAAAGTCTCTGAAACTTTTCAGTTGCCAAAGCCCCTTGTTTTGATACATGACAGCAATACTATTTATTTACGTGGCAGGAGATCAGCTGAACATCAAAATCTAAGTTTGTTACCAGCTTATGTGCAAATTGAAAACTGAGGTGCAGCACAGAAACTTCTGACAATGTGTTAAGTGAACAAGTGTGGGTGGTGTAAAATTCCAGTGGGGCTCACCCTGCTGGGAGTGCTAGGCTATTTCTGACCTACCTGGAGCATCTTTGTGTTGCAGACCACAACTCAACATAAATATATCCAATGATATCAGTATAATGTCCAAAAAACTTGACAACTGCATGTTTGTGAAGACCTTTCATAATCAAGTTTTATCCCCTAAATTTCCATACCACATCAGCATCAGACAGATGACCTTCAGAGAACACTTTCTATTGGTTATACTCCATAAAATATTAATGTGCAATTTCCAATGCACCAGCACTCCAACCACAAAACAGAATTCTTGTATTTTTTCTCAGATTCATGAGTGCCCCTCATATTTAAGTCCATTCAACAGATTTGCAGCACACCATTAACTATTTCAAATGACAGTATATTCACCATGCATCTGATTTTAGATTTACTGTATAATAAGATCTAAAAACTGGTATTTATGCTATATCAATATACTTCAAGTGAAAACTTGGTTCGTACTGAATATTACTTCTTCAAAACACCTAACAAAAAATTATTTAATCTGTTACATAAAGATTCTCTTGCAACATGTGTTACCCTTCAGTAAAGGATTCAAAGGGACAGCGGTAGTGAGGGGCCACAGCCCTGTTGATGACAAACATCCAACCAGTGGCAATATAAAATCTAAACCTTAGAACTGATGAAATATAATTACATTGACATGCAAACCAATAAAAAGTAAAGAAGTAAAAGAAATTACAAATTAAGGTGGTTGCTCACTAATCCTGTTGTGCTGAAATGCTGCACCCATATAACGAAACAGGATTGCCCACTTGTCTGAAACTTGTTGTGTGTGTTACGTAACTCTGTGGCAGCTTAAATTCATTGCTCTATAACTTTTTTCCACATTATTTTAATGCACTAATAAATTCTAACTTCCTTTCTTAGTATGTAAGTGCAAAAGGGGAAAAATTATTTCCATTAGTTTTGTAGTTCCAGTATAAACTAAGATTTTGTAAATTAATACAATGTTTTAACTACCTCTAGAAAAATTTTGTTCTGCAGCAGCACTAGGCTAAAGCCAGCATTACCTTATTAGAAGATAACTTCACAACTGAAACATCAGACCAAGTTAGTCATGGTCAGTGTGCCCCCATAAATTCTATCTTGTTGCTAACAGAAATAAAAGATGCTTTTCTGTACTTTCTCATGTTACAATGAGTTCAAATTTACATACTAGTCTCAGGCTGCGTTAAGTAAGAGGGACAAACAATTTAAGTCACTCTAGTGTTTTTACAAAGATATTGGTATGGTTCTGCCAAGGGTCATTAAAATTTCACAACTGTCTAAACAAGTAGTCCGCCTATCAAAAACCCTTTTACTCCAACAGATCTCCAAAAGCATTCGTAAATAAGGACATATTAACATGCATGCAATGTAGACCAAGGAACTCCACTTTTTCTCCGTGGAGGTCTTTGAAGGCTGCACTCACAGTGATACTTCAGTACAGAACTGTATTACAGTCACAGTAATTACTGATTTTAATAGCTTGCAATTTCATCATATTTTTTACCTAATGATCTTGAAATACAGTCTACACAGTATCACCTTCATGGCATGCCTATAACAATTGTCTGCATTTCATGATGGGGTAACAAACACAAGTGCCTTTTCTCAAGACAAACAGGCAGCCTGCAAAGCCAAGGACACAACTCAGACCTCCTACAGCGCCCATCGAAGACCAACTTTCTTCTTGAGACAGTGATGCTATTTTTCCAGGCAGCAGCTGGACATCTGTTTTCCCTTTTGTCAAATAAAGCATTCTGAATGAATCTGAGTCCACTTACAAACTCAGATCTTGCCCAAAAAGACCATTTACACACACAGACCTTTACAAGGCAATTTAATCCTTCACATTCTTTGTCCTACATGAAAGTTGACAAGAAACATTTAAGAATTAGACGATTTTTACTTTTGCAATAATTGTCATTGTGTTACAGGCAGCCATTTTACTATAGTGTCATTTATGGCACTAGCAATTTCCAATCTCTTATTCAGGGCTGCCAGTGTCAAATTAAGTCTCTGGCTAAGCCTCTATATGTCAAATTTCAGCCTAGATTTTTTTTTTTTTTTAAACATCCAAGTTACATAGCTTGGAAAACAGTTATAATGAAAATGCTGACACAGTCTTAACTACAGTACATCAATATGAGCATGCTGCTGTAATAGGCTTTTCTGATCTCAAGAGACTATGTTAAATCATTTATAATTAAAGTAATTGTATTGTGACAAAGAAAAGTTCATGGTATAGTGCACATTTTATAAATGCTGTACTACCAAATCTGAAAGGTGGCTTGAAAAACATGAGGCATGACCAGGCAAGCTTTTTTTTTTTTTTTTTTTTTACTTTTTTTGTCTGACATGTCACTAAGGAAGGGTCTGTGCACAGAAATACAATCGGGGGGGAAGGGGGGGGAACCAACACAAACAACAAACCCAAACACAAAAAACCCCCACATAACCAAAACCAAATCCCACACCCACAAAACCAACCCAACACCACAAAAAAAAAAACCCTAACTCCGTAGCCCCCACACCTTTAGTATTACATTATTCTACAGGGAGTCAAGTTTACCATTCAGAGAATAAAACCAGAGGCAATTAAAAGGACACATATGAACAAAGGGGTTAGTATTGTCTTATATGTAACTTACATTAGTAAATATTTTGGAAACAGAAGAGAGTGTCATAGACCAATTTTCTTTCAAGCATTTACTTTCCTTACCATTAAATAACAGGTATTTTAAGAGAACCACAACTGAAATCTTTTCATTCATACACTTCTTGAGCAATGCAGAAAATATCTTACCTTCCACTCAAAGATGAAAAAAAGGGCACTACATGTATTCCCAAGGGTCCACCTTCCCCAGAAATCTCCACAGTTTTTGTCATTTCACTAAAAAAGAGCAGAGAAACATATCTCTCATGCTTCTTCACAGAATTCTCTATGCTAAAAACAAATTCCTGATTGATCGGATAGCAGAAAGGACAGAAAAAAAAATTTGACTCAGAGCTCACTAATACATGAAAATACAATTAAATGTAAAACGGCTTTCAAATTCTTTGATTTTTAAATTAGCATTTGTGTACTTTGAAAGGGAAAGACACCAAGTATTAGACATTTTCCTAAGTCAATCCTTAAGTAAATTAACCAGAATACTAAAGAATAAGCTTTTAAGACAGGAAAGACTTCATCATTTAAAAAAAAAAAAAAAGAAAAAAGAAAAAAGGTGATTCTCAAGGTGCTTTTAATTTAAGCTCCACATGAGCTGCTTCAGTCAATCTCCCCATTTGGACACATTATAAACATGAAGATCACACATTAAGGAAATCAAGTCAGTAAGCAAATTAGTCAAATCATATTTAAATATCTTTATTTCTGCCCTCAGTTGCATAGAACCTCACCAACAAACAAAGAACAAAACAAACTGTAATCAAAAGTGCAACTCAGTTCATTTTATCAGGAAGTTTCCTTCCTCAAACACCATTATCAAAAACCTCTCTATTACCTTTGACATATTTTTGCTATTTCACAGCTATGTACTGTTTCATTTCCTATTATTTTACACTATCAGCCTTGCTGTGACCTTAACTCTATTCTGGGTGATCATAATTTGAAAAGGAAGGTACTTGAATTGTCTAGAATATTAAAAAAAAAAAAAGAAAGAGGAATGAGTAAGGTCTGTATGCTAGCAGATCACATTCCCTCTTTCTATACTAGGTCACATCTTCTGTAACACCCCTTCCCCTCTAATCGTACTGAACATCATCAACACTCAGGAGGATTAGTGGCCATTGGACAACTACTGGGTATTTCCATTTACATTTGAACACTTAACGCACTCAAGCTATAAGAAGCTCTGTGCTTGCAAGTCAATCCTATAGCGTTTACAGAACACGTAAAACTGAACCAAATGGCCACTTTATATACTGCCACGAGTTAAAGACTCAGTCTAACCGATGCAAGTGCAGGTTGCTGTTGAGAAAAAAAGACTTCTGAGCTTTCTCCAAAACCCCTGCAACAGATCTAGTGCGTGCATGTTTGCAAGATGAGAAAGATGACCAAGTTGACTCTTCCACACCACCCCGCCCTCCCCCCAAATGATTCTTTCCTAGTACATCTTACATGTTCCTCTGGGATCAGCTGACTGATCTCACTGACCCATGGTCTTTTGATCATTTGATTTGATGCAAGAATCAGCAGAAATGCACAAGTACACAGGAGGAATCTGTGACCACCCTCGAAGTGGCAACACACAGTTACACCAGATTAGATACAACATAAAAACCACATGGCACAGCTAAGCCCTCTCAGAAGGAGAGCAACTACCGCAAACGATCTCAGACAAATCCTGGTATTGCTTCCTAGTAACACAGGAGTATTGTTTTTTGTTGTTATGAACCTTTACCCAGTTGCATAATGATTAATCAGAAGCAACGTGCCCTAGATACAATAATTCTTAGCTTGGTCAGCTAAATATGGAATAAGATTGGAAAAAAAATTTATACAATTTTCTTTTGATTTCAGAGTTTGGGGTGGGGGGGATGGGGGAGGGTGGTCTGTTGGGAGTTCGCGGGAGGGTTTTTTTTCTAAATTATTCTTCCAAAAAGGCTGACACTGGAACGAATTTATATCCCATAAAAATGAAATTGACAGACACAGAATAATAAACCACCACTGATCCCAAGGTAATAGATTTTCATGTTACTATACCTATAACACAGGCACGATCAACATGCATTTCCATTTGCTAATTTTTTTGTTTCATGTATTCCCCTTTCTTCATGAATCAAACAGGGAAATCCTGACAAAAATATTCCTGTAATTTTTTTTAGAAACATTTTTTTCTAGTGAAACTGGTCAGAAAAGGTAATCAGGGTGGTTACCAAAAATGCATGCATAGGAAATTAACTCATCTTTCAGTTCCATCTTCTACTTCCTCCAATTCTCTTAACAGACAAAAAAAAAAAATAAAATTAAAGGGCTACTTTTATTGTCTTTTGAACTTCTACAGAATCAAAACATAAGAGCAAACAAAGTAGCCAAATCCTATAGATCCAGAAGATCATCAGTAGTAGTGAACAGGCTTTCATTTGTTCAGGGAAAATTTCAGTAAATCACACTTGTCCCCAGATTACCCCATGTTGCTGAAGTACTCCAGGAACACAAGTACTTGTATTCCTAAGCAACTGTAAAATACAGCAGGACTTTTTTTGAGAGCTATCACAATAGACAGGTTAGCTATCATATTAAATCAATGCACTTACAGTTATAAGTAGGCTCACAGGCAAAGAAAACATACGAGTTTATTTCTAAATCTAACATGACATCTACACACCAGGAAAAACAGGTTTCTTTGTGAAAACAAATAGCCCACATGTACACTGCATGTTACTTTTTAAAACATTGTGGCACATCCGAAAAGTTATGAATGTCCTAAAGCACCAAATACCCAGAATAAGAGCATGCTTGGTTTTATATCTATCTATCTATAAGGTACTTTAGAATTTTATTTTTAATCAAAAATCTGAGTCAGAATAACTGTTCATGCTCAAACAAATGTGATTCATAGTTACATCTGAGAAGAAACTGCCCTTCAAAACAACTTTAATAGATCTTTGAGGATATATTATTTATATATTATACCCATGAAAGCTTGACCGTTAAAAAAAAAAAATTAAAAGCAGAATATCTGGGATTCAGCTTTTTTTTGTTGCATAGGAATGTCAGAGACTTGGAAAAATTTGACATCATTCACTCATGCTGTCCATCTTCCAGCAGGTTTAATCTGCCCAGAACAACAGCTGAATTCCAGCAGTGTACCACACTGGCTTACAGTTTACACTATACTGGAGAGAGTATTCAGGAATAGGGCACGAATGAATGAGATCCTAAACAGGATGAGCTTTAAGAATACTAATTACTAAACTCCACAGGCACAAGGGACACCAAGGTGCTGGGACTCTTCAGTTTGACAGTCAAGTTAAAAAAACTGAAAGAAAGGGTGGGAGAATACAGAATGGCTTTCCACTGCTTGTTGATAGCTACAATATTGACAACAGAGAGAGTAATTTATGGATTTTCTGCAATATTCAACACATTTAAAAAACAAACCAACCCTGCAAAACAGGAAAAAACTAAAGTCCGAAAGTTAGTAACCTACTAGTGACCTACTCCTATTTCAAATCTCCCCTATACGTCTTAAATACATTTTGCAGTAAAAGAAAAAACAACTCTGGCTTATCAGGTCAGTATAAAGGACCTGCAGTCCAATTGCTAGCTGAGGATGAGAGGCTGGGAGCATTGGTGAGTAACGCACAAAAGATGCCCTCAGTGTGCTACACTGCTAGTATCTCCTGCCTGTTCTTCAAGGAACAGAGCTCCTACCTCAGCAAATGCTGTGTTTACTGAGTTTGCCACACAATTTCTACAAATACACAGATACATTCTTACAGCAATCAAAATAAGTGAACTTTTTAAAAAGTATTTATCTCGGTGAAATTTACAGAACTGCAGGGTTCACCCCAACTAGAAACACAGCACTCAGGCCTCTTCAAATGCACACTGGCATCTCCCTTCCCCTCCCTGCTCTAAAGGTGCCTCAGAGGTCTCTGTGAAAAGTGAACACCTGCCTAGCATGACCTGATTGTGGCATCCAAGACCACATTCAACATTGTACTATTGATTTTTAACCTGAAGCAGCTGTCATCATTTACTATTTAAATTCTCCATTGCTTGGTGTTTATTGATTTCTGCCAGATTCTTTACAGTCTATCACATTTGTCAGAAAGGCTTGCCATGTATATTATTAAAAATGTTGATGAGTACAGTTTAGCAAAGAGAGAGAGAGAAGATGTATGCACATGAGCAGTAAGTATGCACAGCACTCCATTTGTAACATGGAAAGTAAAATTTAAATGGAGTGCCCCACATTCAGCGATGCACATTCAGTGGTGAATCAGTCTGATCTTCAGATTGGCAGTGCTGTTGAATACTATAGCTCCCTTTCGTGAAAACCGTTTCAAGAATTCGCAGTTTGTCAGTCATGCAATGGGAAAATATGTTAGCTGAAAGCTTCTCTGCAAACTACCCAATAATACTGAAGAACTAATCTGAACCCCCGAGCACACAGATGCTTAAGAGGGACCTCTCTCCAGAAATAAATGTTTTGAAGGAGTTTTGCAGCAGGACTTGGTTTGCTAGGGTGCTTTGACCTTCCCCAATTACAAACACTAGGAGAATCTTGGAAGGATTTCTCTTGGAGAATACAGTAGATGCAGCCTAAAGCGGATTAATTGTTTTGCAACATACTGAAGACAGTATCATGGAAAAAGCTGCTTTCTGCATGGGTTACTGGGCAAAACTTGTCATCATGTGTACATCACAAGAATCTACTGCCTGAGTAAATTTACTATTCCAATGGCATATTCTTTTGCCCATTTAGTCTTACTCAACACTTGCACGTAAGTCTTCAACCCAAGCACAACATGATGAAGCAAAAACCTTTGAATAGGTTATTGAATTCCTCATATGTTTTTTTTTAAAAGTACAGATTAGAAAACTGCTGTATCTGGAAAAAAAAAAATCTCTTTGCACAGGATGCCAATGTTTCCCTTGCAAACAGAAAAGCACAGCTGATATTCTGAACATGCTTTGTGGTGTCTTTATTGACCACAGCCAAGTAAAAGGCAAAGGAAATGTCACTCAGATGTAGAGAGCTCACAGATGAAGCTATTAAGCTGCACTTCCTTGCTTGTGCTCCACCTGCGCCTCCAGCCCCACCAGCCAACCCTGCTGTTCCAGGGGAGGAGAGCATCCATTAACAAGCGCTGCTGACGTTTGGTAGAGAGCACGGGCCTACAGGCCATGTCAAGTTCCTAAAGAGAATTTTAAAGAGGAAGCATGCACAGATTTATTCAAATAAAGAGGGTGATGAATCTGTCTACATACTTCTTTCGTGCATTAAAACAGTACGGTGGCTGATGGTAAAGTATTTGTACCCATTCTTCCAGAGCTGCTTCCAGGGTAGCCAGCTCAACTAAAACTTCCCACCCACCTCCTACCCCATTTCCACACTTTTCCTTCCCTCTTTTAAACTAGATGCTCAAAGCTCTGATGAAAATGTCTTGAAAGCCCCAAAGAAGAAACTGTATCTCAAGATGTTAAATAGCATGAACACACTCAAATGACGAAAATCTGAGCAGTATCTAAATATGGATGGAGAGCACCCTACAAGGAGAGGAGAAAGCAACTGAACATGCAGAGTCAAGGAGGAGCTTTCCAGGCATAGTTAAGGAAACTGCTCACTATTTTTTAGAGGAGACAGACACATTGCAGCTGCTCCATTCTACACAAAACTAAACAAATTATCCACAAAGTTTAAATATTTACTATGAAATAATGTCAAAATCTTCCACTTTCAGGTTTGAAGGGGTAATCAATCACCTTCTCCTAACTAAAATGCGTTAATCTAGTAAAGACACTATGGTAATTCAGATTTTCTTTCCTCCACTAAAATTAGTTATCACAAGATTAACTGTCTAAAGGTTTAGAGAGAAACCAGACAGCCTGCAGGCACCAGGGTTTTGCTATTAAGCTAAACACTCACTTCCAAACAGATTCATGATTACTGTTCCTTAACACAGTCATTTTTACTAAGAAAAGCGAGGTTTTGAAAACCAGTATAGTGTGCTAAGGGATTCAAAATTAAAGGTTGCGACAAATTTCCACCTGACTTCTCCAGAGTATCAAGACCTTGCTGTTACTTTCAAAATCTTTCAGTGCTAGTCCAGAACATGAAGGAAAGCAAGGAAAAATATCAAACTTTATACAATGAAGGCATTAGCTTGGCTTCCTTTACTCTAAAATCATCTTTACTAGGAAATAAATTTTAAAAAAAAAAAGAAAAATCCACCTTCAGAAACTACAAGAGGATTGTTTTTAGTCCTGTCTTTATTTATTCCATTAAAAAAAACATGCTTATGACCCAATGTTTCAAGTCTCTCTCCTAGCAAAGTTCAACTCTCAAAAGATCAAATTAAAATTTTCCAGACTTCTGAGGGACAGAGTCCTGAAAAGTTTCCCAGTATTTCTGCAGTTAGATGTTTTAAGAGAATCCAGGCAAAGAAATTTCCTTCCTATTAGCTTCTCAATAGAAGAGCTAAAAACCTTCCACACTGCCATTCATTTCATTTACCCAACATGCAACTAATTTTACCTACTGAAATCAGTGAACTGATTTTCTTCAAATGGAACAGTTCTCGTACTTCAGTGAGAAATACAAACCAAGCCAAGCCTGAAGCCTTTAACTTCAACTGACTAGGCTTCATAATCATAAATTATTGATCATGGTAGTCTTTTTTTCTGCTTCCCTCCGAAATACCCATTATTGGCTGTCGTTAGAGAAGGGACACTGACCTCAGACAGTTTGGTGCTCTGATGAGAAGGCTCAGACAATTTTCTTAGGTGACTAGCTGCTATTTTGCTTAAGTGCTATAGGTCATAATGATTACCGAACTCTGACAGGAAGGAATATATTCTAGTGAAAGCAGCAGGGACAACAGTGGTTTTCTTTCTTCCATAGCATGGAGTAGCTCACAATTAGGCTGAAATATTAGTTTTATTAACATCGCTTAACTTAACATGGCTTATTTAAATGAAGGCTTAAGGTATCATGACTCGGTGGTCCTTCATGGCCCTAACATATTTGCAACAAGAAAGATAGCTGCACAAATCAGAATTATAAATAACACTTCCTTTCAGAAAGAACAGTGTAAAAGGAGTCAAATTACATATTAAGATGCTAGTTTTACGACTTGTGGAAAAAACCTGTTTTATTATCTAGTATTATTTTATCAATAAAACCTTCTTTAGTTATAGTCAAATTAAGATACCAGTAAGACAGATAAATGGTCTCTAACAACTCATTATTTTCCTATTACTCCTAAGAAAAAACCTGTAACTCCTAATGAAAAAAAAACTTTATTTTTTTGTGCTTTTTTTTTTTTGGGGGGGGGGAAACACAATCCACTTTTAAGGAAAAATCCACACAAGAATCAAAATCATTGCCTTAAATTTTAAGTTCTTTGACTTTTCAAATTCCAGTGAATGTCACAGAAACGTCAACTAACTTTGCTTTACGAAATAACGTGTTCTGAATTCCTCTGAAGTTCAGTGTTTGAAATTAGAATGTATTACAAATACTTGAATATAATTCACAATTTTGAGGAAAAAAATCCTCATATTACTCATCTCAACACTTGCAGGCAAAATAGTGTTTTTTAAAATCTCCTCAGGACACAAGAAGCACAAGCAAGGTATATTTTAGTAGAATTACTTTACTGGGACTCTGCATTTAAAGAAACACTGTTCCTTTCTCTTATTTTGGTTTGGTTTTTTGGGTTTTCTTTGTGACTTTGGTTGGTTTGTTTGGTTTGGTTTGGGTTTTTTGTTTGTTTGTTGGGGGGGGAGGGGGAGTGGCCAATGTTTCTCCTTAATGCATCAATCTCCATCCAGATTAAGAGAACTCATTTTATCTCCAAAAAAATCACAACCAATGCAGAAAGGTTCTTAGGAATACCTTGTTCTGGCCAGCTTTCCCTCTGCTCCCTGTCTGTTCAACACTTTGATGCTCAGGCATCAATTCAGTGGGCCCTCAATCTATATTCTTTACCACGTCTCCTTCCACACTCCCCTGTCAAGACAGTTTGCAGAATTCAGCAAAAATCCTAAAAGATGTTCAGAAATCTATGCTTATTATCAACTGTTTGCAACATGCCAGAGAAGACGTGGCCATTTCAGAAAAACTGATACCTCTGAAAAGTATCACATAGGTCTTTCTCATTGTCAGTGTTTCCAATGGCCACCGAAATTAGGTTATAAAGATTAAAAGCAAATGAGTATCACAACCTTCTTCTGAAGAATCCCAAATGCAAGCAATGACTTGTTTAACTCAAAAAACAATAATACGCTCTCAGAAAATTCCTGAGAGGACTTAGATGATCAAAAACACCCTAGCAAAAGCATAAGGACAACAGTAAATATGTGAGTATAGCATGCACAGAGCTTGATTAATTCCCATTACAAATTAATGGATCCAGAGACAAATGAGTGCATATATTTGGTGATGCATAATAATCATCTCAGATGAAACAAGCTGTAGAAGTCTTTAGCAACATTCCATAAAGAGAACTTTAGCATTAGCAACTAAACTGACTAAGTTCTATAGCTGCATAATGACCACTAATCCATTCATCTGTAACTTAGAGGTCTGGCAGCTGTACAGAAAGTTGGAAGAGCACTCCGGTTCCTTTTCATGATGAGACCATTCTAAAAATATGTATCAGTACCAGCAGGCAAGAGAAGAAACTACAAAATGGCATACAAAGTAGGTGACAAGAAGGCCCCCAAGAGGGAGGAAAAATACAGACAAGTTTAAAAGCACTACCTTACCAAGACAAAAAAAAGAATCTCCCATAAAAGAAACAAAATTACGACTCAAAGAACAAGAAAAACTAAGAAATTATCTCTCTGGCATAGAAAAGACTAATTTTTTATCTGCTCTAAAAGGAAAGGTGATCCTTCTAGCAAAATCCTGGCATGGCCCAGAAGACCACCAAAGTTACAAGTCCCTGCTCTTGCAAACTTCCACACAAGCTTTTGGTATATAACTTCGTGCCTCTTTCCCAGGCCTCATGTAGGTACAATGTGAATATTAACATTTGTTTTTTTCTCAGGTGTTTGCGAGGATAAATGCTCTAAGATTAAGGCATGCAGATACTGTTTATTTCATGGTTTTTATTTTATATCACTTTGGCAAACAACTATAAGCTGTAGAATTGTAGCAAATGATTATTTGCTATCATCAAAATTGAAACAAATTGATTTTTTAACATTTTAGCTGTCATGCAGAAGTTTGCCATACAACGCTTGTTAATTTCATTATACAATATGCTATGATACCACTACAGTTCTGCGACAAACACAAGATACTGGACAAAGGACTGAATTCCTTTGCTTACTCAAAAAGATGACTTCAGCACAACCTGAATCACCACAACCTGAATCACCAGTCAAACCTGAAATTAAGGCTTATGGTGGGACAGGAGAATAGCAGCATGGAAACATTTTGTTCTAAAATTGCCAGGTCAAATCCTCTATTACCTCCACTGAGGATCTGACTGACCTACTTTGTGACACTATATTGCAGCCTGGCTTGTTAATTTTGATGTAACAAATGTAATCTGCAAAATTACTTTTTTCAGTTCATTTCAACCATTTAAAATTCTCCCTGTGATTTCAGGAAGAATAAACCCCGAAGTTCATTATTTCCTCTTGTTTCAGCTATGCTGTCCTCAAATTTTACTCTACTGGCTTCCAACATAGATTACCAAAGTTTCACTCAAAATTTAGACTGGTCAAAATAAAAGTTATTTCCCAAACTATGAATGTGACCACTACCACACTGAGTTACAACAGCAGTGGCCATCTCTGGTTTGTTATGGATGAAGGGAGGAAAAGGATGCATTCCATCGGACTACTCCAGTGAGGTAAAGCACAGGGAAATACTGCAAATATTGGCTATAGTTTTCACAGTGTATAAATATAGATATAAAATCCACTACAGGATATAACAAAGTAATAACCTTACCACCCAAAAACAGAGGTGATATTTTAACTGAAAAAGATCATTTTAGCATTATATGATTCAGCTGACTGGTTATTTATTGCGATATAACACGCTACCTAAAAACATTCTCTTAAGACATTAAATATGTGCAGGACTGAGTAGAAAGCAAAAATAAGAGTATACAATAGTAGTGTATTTCCTCCCTTAGCCTTATACTATGAACACCACAATAAAATAATTCATATTCAACAACGAGGGTAAAAGACTGTCATGCATAAATATGCTTCAGTATGTGAATCGAGTGCATTTTTAGGATAGCAAAGGGACGAGGAGGAAGAGATCATGATGATGATGATGATCACAATGCAGATTCACAGGTGCAGCTGGAATGAGAAGTCAGTCTTGCCTTGCATGTTGACAAACCATGCTTAAGTGAGCACCGAACAGAAGGTGTTCCTACCTGACAGGGAGCCGGGCCCTCTGAGCCAACAATAGTTCTGTGGGTCCACTGAGGTTCATCTCCCCATCCTGAAAGGATACTTGGGAAGCACCCTGTTGAAAGATTTCAAAGAACATTTTGAAACTACGTACATACTTATGCTTATACAACAATGGCTGGATTTGTATTTTTGAGTCAATACTTGGAAGAGAAAACAAGTCGTAAGTAACATCATCTCACTGACAGCAAGGACCAAAAGACCCATTCTGTATGCAGTGTATGTGAGACAGCATTCAGAGAAACAGGAGGGTATCTAAAGTCCTGCTCCTCACACCAGAGTCCCACCATGCTTCCAACTGGAGAAGCTCATGGTACTGCTTCCTTGTCTGCCTGTCTAACCTGAATGTCACTCCTTCCCATCCTGAGCCACCTCCTTTCTCACAATAGATTCCATAGACCTTGGATAAACCCAATGGCTTTTTTTCTGCTCTTTCTATCCCTTAGTTGCATTTATCTGGTAAAAACATATTTTCACAGTAACTTCACAGAAAAAGAAATTACGTAACCATTTGGCCAATGCTAAAACTCTTAAAAACTATTACTTAACTTTCTTTTGTGATCCTTAGACTCTTAATGTTTGCATTTTTGTCATACTGGAAAAGGAAAAGAAGTACCAATGAGATAAGACCACTGTCAGCAGGTGATATATTAGCTGTAACGTACAGTACTTTATTGCGACCCTTATGACAATAATGTAAACAGAGCAAAATCTGTAACAAAGCCCTTCTTTGGAAAGGTCACTTCTGTCAACTCTGCAACAGGAATACAGCTGGAAGACATAAATCTTCAGCCGTCAACACACTAAGAGAATTCAATTCAGAGCTTGATCTTAACTAGATAAAGCCTAAAGTTAATAATTATTTTTTCTGTTGTTGCACTGGTACAGTTTTCCAGTGTATACACTTGCCATACCAAGTTGTCTCAAGCCAAAAGGTAGCAATGTTATAAATTAATTCCAAAGAATAAAGCCAACTAGATAGAGCTTTTATTGAAAATTAAATTGCCTACACTGTACATCAAAACTTCCAATTTCTCTCAAAAAGATGGCTTCAAAGGTTTGGTGTTTTCAGTCCCTCAAAGATTTGTAGAGCTTATTGTCAAGTTTATAAGTATCAGGAGAGTTGGAGGTGAGAGGGTGTTGCTTTGCGTTTTAAAAAAAGAATCATGACCAGCCTTGCAAGCAAACCCTTGGAATATAAATCAAGCTGGATCCCCTTTTGGTTCACACACCATTTTTGAACCTATAATATTGGTAGCAATTCTCTTTATTTGTTAACCAGAGCACAAGCCAACAGACTTGGCTTCCACTGTAAGACCAATATAGCTCACCGAAAGCAAACTTCTATCACTAATGGAAGAACTATTTTAAAAAACATGTATTGAGTACACGCCATGTCTTCCAATCACTTTTCACAGTGGAACCAAGTGTCAAGGAGCAATTTTTGTTATATGAAGCACATTCCATACTAACCTTTTAAATCAGGAACTCAACCTCAAGCAGTGCATTAGCAACAGACATCTGACACACAGCCTTCATATGTTGACTTAATCTTGAAGAAAAGATAGTGCCTTGGTAGCAACAGATGCCAGAAGCAGTCAAACCTCTTAACAATAATGCTCCCAACAAAGCCAACCTCATTTAGCTAACCACTGAAAACACTGGTGCTACAAAGGTTCTTCTTTTTGGAAGGCTGAAAACAGCCAAGTCACAAGCAGATTTTCAGTTGTGAATTAACAAGACTCACTCTTCTTCCAGACACTGGCTGCAAGACAGTGCTGCTCAGTGCATGACAGAGAACTTGGTATTCATGCCTCAGAACTGGTTTGCTATTTAAAGCCTCCCTTGCTATCTACACAAGTCTGCATAAGCTATGTTGTTTCTCTATTTCTGGGCTTTTGGTTACTGTTGTTCTTGCTGTAGTAAGGTTACGTCCATAATTGTCCTCCATCTCTACTTCTTGGGAAACAGATTTCACAGCAATGACAAGTACTGACGTGCAGAACACAATCTCATCTCCCATTTCTGTTGACTGATTCACAGATTTTAAACCACAAGGAACCATTTTTTGATCAACAAGTCTAATCTCACACTTAGATTTCAGTGACACACCACAACATTGGTAAGGGCACAGTTACGCCCCGAGATAAGAGGGTCTTACAAAAAGATGGCAACCAACACCTTTCTTTTCTGCTAAATACCAGACCGGCAAAAAGTGTCTTGAAGCTGGAGAAGAGGGTTACTCTACCCCTGAAGGTATCAGACCTTCAGTAGAGGTTTTCAAGAACAGGTTTATAAACATGTCACAAATGTTTCAAGGCATTGTGTTGCCTTGAAATGATTCACATCATTCCTGTGCCAGAAAATAATGGTATAGCCTTGTGAGGTGCCTGACAGTCCCACATTTCCACATTTTCATCATTCCGTAAGATAAAACTTCTGGGGGGAACTAGAGCATGAAGTTTGGAGTCTGTAAGCGTAATGACAGCTTTTTGTTGGTGGTGGTTTTTTGGTTTGCTTGGGGTTTTTGTGGCGTTTTGTTTGCTTTGGGTTTGTGTTGTTTTGTTTTGGTTTTTTTTTGGTTTTTTTTTTTTTGTGTTTTTTTTTGATTTTTTGTTTGTTTGTTTTTAATTTAAGGGTAAAACTCCTGAAGAAAAGTTATGCTTTCCTGAGTTGGACAGAAGCGTGCTGAGGGACTTCAGAAACACCACAGGGGGAAGCTCTGTGTCACAGCCCCAATCCGGTACTCCTCCGCTGTTTTGATTTGAAGGCATATAGCAAAACTCCTAAAGAAAAGTTATGAGTTGGACAGAAGCGTGCTGAGGGACTTCAGAAACACCACAGGGGGAAGCTCTGTGTCACAGCCCCAATCCGGTACTCCTCCGCTGTTTTGATTTGAAGGCATATAGCGCTCACACATATCACAGATTATCACATGCTCAAGTCAGTAAACACAAAGCCAGACATATTTAAAGGCTTAATTGATCAAAGAAACATGAATCATAAAGCTGAAATTATGATTGAGCTCTCGGAGAACGACATTAGAGCTCCAGTCATTTAACAATCACTACAAATGGACCAATTCCTTTCATACTTCAGCATTTCCTTAGAAGCACAGTAAATTCAAACAGATCATCTCCCACCCAACTAGCAGAATGACAGCAAACCAACAATGCACAAATAAAGACATCATTAGAAGGCAGTGATCCCAATACACACAAAAATTATCAACCTCTTGTTCATATTTTAAAGGACTGATTGTCAGTTTTTCAATAGTTGCAGAATTAATGACACTGACTGCCAAAACTTGACTCAAATCCAGTTGACAGTGTAATAGAGTTACAGCGACAGAATTGTAGTTTTCATTTAGGAAATAGGAATAAAATGCAAAATGGTGTCGTAAGAACAAAAGCCAAGAAAGCACAGGCATCCAAGAATGGCAGAAGTTTCTTAATTTATTTACGTAGGCATAATTTGAATTAGGTAATTTTTCTGAGTGCTGCAAAAAGCATGTTCTTCAAATTAGGACTGAAGCTGAAGAGAGGGGTCCTATTAAATAATAGCCTTCTGCAAACAACTGTAACCAAAATACTTGAAAGAGTCTCATATTCATTATGTGACAGCTCTCAAATTATGTAAACTTGTACGTGTAACAGTAGAAGAGAGGGACAGAGTACACACCAGTAACATTTTCTACTCTGAACATGCACAGTCTTCTCAATTCAACAGTCAGCATGGACATATGTCAGCCCCAACAATAAATATGCTGGAATCACTCATGGGTCTTACTGATCTTAGGAGTATAAGAAATACTCCATTTTTTCTTTAATTTTTGAAAATATTCATTTCATAAAAACCACAAAACATCTGGGGGGAAAAAGCAACAGTGGTACTTTTGGAGAGACATATGAAAGTATCAGGTTCTGGGTAGAAAAAGAGAGATGGAAAGAGAGAACTGACAGAAAATGGCCAAAACAACTGTTTATTTCAAACAAAGATTGCAGCCCTGAGCAGCTAACACAGCAGACAGTTGCCCTGCCAGTCAAGCTACCGACCAGCACCATTCCTCTGTTTTCTCACTATCATCACAACCCAGAAAACTTGGATTTTCATGCCTTAAACTGCAGCAGATTTGTTTCCTAACTAAACTCTGGTTACAGTGTAGTTTTGCATTACATATTAGCTAAAAGATTTTGTTGAGGTTCCTCTGCAGCAAAATTTTGCACATTCACCCAAGAGTGGACTATGCCACCTAGCCCAGTAAGACAGCTTCAGAAATATTTATGGGCCACCAGTGGCCATAAAAGGGCCCTAAATCACCTCAGTTCTCGCTGCTAGGCTCAGAATACTATTCTTAAGACAAGAAGTAAGTTTTCTGGTAGTATAACATTATAAAAGTATCACTTTTAGAAAAGCTATGTAGAGAAACACATCCTTATCTACTTGAAAAAAAAATTCTTATTAAACAATAACCAATATGAGAAATCTCAGAACTAGATAAATTTAAAGAACAGGAAGTCTACATAAACAATTGAAGAAAATCTTGAGTGCAGGGTATACTTGGAGTATAAAATGGTCATCAAACACTAACAATAAACTTGAAGGAAATAAATAAGATCTATTAATAGAAGAAATACACATGGTATCTACTCAAGTTAGGACTGAAAGAGTCTGGTATACCCAAGGGAAAGTATTTGTATCTGAAACTTTCTTTTAATGAAGATAAAAGTGAAAATGTATGTCTGAAGTTCCAGTTTACAGCACCATATTCCCTGAGGGCATCAGCTTTTTAAAACAAAGGAAAGACATCCAAACCCTAAAGCACAAGGTCACAGAGCAAGGTGGCAGGCTGCCGACCTCCCTCTCCCTACTTGACCAACAGTAAAGCTTCTTCCAAGAAGGTTCAGTGAGAGTTCAGATCCTACCAACACAACAAACAGTCAGATGCAAGGAAACCTGGAGGTGAAAGAGATGCTTAGTTTACAAATGCAGGAAATGTCTCATCTACTGCTCTCACAACAGACAATTTTAATTACCATATTTAAAAATTGAACATTTTTAGCAACACTTTAAGGATCATGTGAGCATTTCTGACAGCCAGAATGAGTTTTAAAAGCCATAGTACTATTTTTAGCTTTAAAAATCAGCACTTTCATAAATATTCCCAAACCAACTGTTCCATGTTACAAAGTAAAGGTGTTTACCTTTAGTTTGCAACAAATGCAACAGCTGACATTCCATACAGAAGACGATCCCTAAGACCATATAGCTCAATGAACACATACAAAGGTTTTTTCATTCAGTAATAACATAACCAAGCACAGGTTAAAAATATGATCACCCTATTTGAACCAAAGTTATACATATCTTGATGTAACGTCCAGCAGTTAGATACAGTACTGTTTTCAACTTCTGGCCAATTATGCATGACTGTGCCTCAGAAAAGGCTTCTCCACAGCTCACTTTGGTCTGCTGGGACAAAACACCAAGTTGTGTGTGTATGTGCGTTTCTAAAACGGCTAAGAAACTTTGTTCAATCACAATAACCAGTGCCCTTCATTACATTACTCCTGTCACCCTCAGACTGTAAAAAGAAGAATGCAGCAAACCACAAGTTTTAAAAATGTTTTAGACTTAAAATTATCTAGATTCCCCCATTTGGCCTTAAATCCATAGTGAGTTTAACCGAAGCTGTGGCCCTAAAACCCTACATTAAGAAAACACTTATTTTATCTTAATTAATTACAAAGTACAGAGTGAGGCTATCTCAAAGCCAGGGAACACTCTGACAAGTAAAATACATAACAAGTTATCAGTTAGCAGAAACCTGTTCTTAAAACATCTTTATAGAAGAAAAAAATTTAACTGGGGAAAAGCATTAAAATCAGAGGCTCTGAATAGGTTAAACATTATACACTGTAAAATACCAACTCAATGAGTTATACAAAACTCAATCAGTCAAATATTAGATATGAAAATAAAGTTAGTGTCAGTATCTGCATTCCACCTGCTTAGCTAACCTTTCATTACCAAACTAATATCAGACCATCTCCTTGCCCACACAGCTTTACATAACACCCAAAATCACATCCTGAAATACATTTAAGAATAGTTTAGTATTGCAAAAGCATGCATAACAATGCCTCAAAAAAATTTCCAGATTAATTTTATTTTAACATAACTTTCCTTTTTTTCTCCTAAATGAGCGTAATGAAATATCAAACATCCTTTTAAAATCAACAATACAAAATTGAGTAAGTTGCTCAGTACGCTCTTAAGTATCACAGACCTTGTCCAAAAGAGAAGACATTGATCAACAGACACGCAAGCTGTCATACTTAAACAAGTGTATTTACAACCACAACTAAATTTACCTCAATTAAAAAATTCCTAACCATCTAACATCTCCACAGCATTGCTATCATCAATATATCAAGGATGGAAGCCAATGCAAAGTAAGCTAATAAACGGTTGCTAAAGTGAAGGAAAAAAATACCAGCATTTGTTACTGCATATTTCTTATTTCTCCAGTGTCCTGCTTGATTTAAATCACTCTGCTTCCATAAAACATAGTAAGTATTTTTAAACAGCTTACAATACTTCCATTTCACTTACTGATTAAACTACACCATCCTCTCAACTATTTAGAATGAAATTAATTTGCAATGGATAATTGATGCAATTGTGCGGTATCTACAAATGCAATTAATCACTTGCTAAAGATGATTTTTAGGCAGGCAAGAAAGATGAAAATAAGAATCATACAGCTCCTTTCAATGTTGTCAACTGAAATGTATTCTACTGGACTGGTAAAAGATATTTTTCAGCATAAGAATAGCCGTACATCTTCAGATATTTTTAATAATATGCAAGTGGATTCATGTTTAATTAACACAGCACAAAGAAAAGCCATAATATAGTACAGCTTTTAGCAATTACAAGACAGTTTCAGGAACCACAACAGCCACATTTTCCCCCTCTCAATTACCAATGGATTTCTTGAATATTGTAGTGAGCTGTGATCTTGGCACTTAAAAAGATATTTTAAAACCAAGGGTATAGACAGACACTCTCCCAGGAATCAGTCTGGAGTAAGAAATTATTCCCCCAAATTGTTTGCTAACAACTCTCTGCTGAGGGTCATCATCATAGTTGAACTGTATCGGTGGATCACATATGCTATGCTGCTCCAAAGCAAAAAATCAATCTGGCTAAAACCCCCTTCCCCAGAAGGTCCAACTACTCTGGATGACTTCGCACTTAAGCAGATTAGGAGCAACTGTATGACAGGTGCAGTTCAACGCAAGTACTCAGTATCATCATGAAAAGTGGGATAGGAATATCTTATGCACACAAGTATATTTTCAAAATTATTGCTTATGTCTTAGCTCAGTGGTCAACAACTTCTGTCAAAAGAACGAGGGCAAATTCTCAGTAGTAAATGGGTGCTCTCACACCAAGAAGCCAGGGGAAGAGAACCTCATGGGGCTAAGCATGAGAGGCAGTGTCTTCTACCCTCCTAATTACCACTGGTCCACAATCAGTAGGCACCTCGAAGCCCCTGCCTTCTAACATAGGCAAGACATTGTTAATATCAAACAAAGCTCCCAGGGAGCACAGGAGTCAGCAGCAACCAAAACCAGAGACACTTCAGTTCTTCAGGGACAAAAGCTACACTAGCCAGTTTCTCCCTTCCTAACTCCCACTGAACTCTTCTGGAAATGTTCAACCTCTACACATAAAACACATCTTGCCAATACCAATCTTCAAAATGTTCTTCCTAACCCTTCCTGCTCTACTTACTGCCAATTTGTTTCCAGTCTTAACCATTCAAAAATCCAGCTGATAAGCATTCTCTGCATGGAAACAGCAATGTTCTGTTTCTTAAAGTCCTACACAAACAGCAAGTTCTTTATTTTTAAGAGCAGCAAGGATTGCTTTAGGCCCGGAGATCAAAATTGTTACATACAATTTTGGTCATGAAACTCTCCAAGAGTCTTCAGATGAAAAACTTCTCTAATATTAAGAAAAAAAAATACCACTAGTCATAACACTACTGGAGTTCACACCTTTCTTGGCAGTTGTTTTGCATGGGTGAAGGGAAGGAAGAGGTGCAGCTTGAGTGCCTAAATACTTCCCTTTGTGAGGGTTCAGAGGAAAGGAAAAATAGAAAAATTGTCTCAGTTAAAAGTCTCCAGAAGTAGTTTTCCTGCACATAAACCTCTGGACTTAAGCCCAGTATTTTAAGAATTTCCAGGGTGAGGTATGAGCAATGTCTTTTCCAAAGCAGTAGAGAGCTGCTTTTAAAAGCATTGATAGCATATTGATAAATATTTGGATTTATCAGCTCTGCTGGCCAAGAATCAATTCTTGAACTAAAAGGAAAGGG
>NW_009611381.1:0-9551 GCF_000690535.1 Cariama cristata
CCTGGGGTGTGAGGAGTGGAAGGGACCGGGCATTGCCTGAGGGCAGAGCATAGGGAGCCCCGGCTCCCCGGGGACAGAGAGCATGGAAGAGCTCGGGTAAGGTGGGGGAAGAGAGTCTCGGGGGTCTGTGGGGAGTGAGCTCTCTGGGGCAGGCATGGGGCAGCAGCGCCCTGGCACTTGGGGGAGTTGGGGGTCCGCTGGAGGAGCGGAGGTCCCTTGGGGTTTGAGGGCAAGGGCTTAAAGGGCAGGCAGTGAGCGCCAGGGTGGTCTGTGCTGGGGAGGGGGCACAGCAGGGAGCGGATCTCTGGGCGCTGGCGTGGGGAAAAGCGGGATGAGAGTACGCACTACACCTGGCACCCAGCCTCTTGTTCAGGCTGCCCTGGTGACCTGCACCTCGGAAAACAAGCATGCAGATGCGTGTTAGCTCTGCCTTCAGTTTTGCTTTCTGGCCCCAGCAGAAATTAACGCTTTTAAAAAACTTTTTCTTCCCCTAAGAGCCTTGGGAGCCATTGCGGAGCTCCAGCTGGCAACCTGCCCTGGGGCTTGCCAACATATATGTGCATGGCGTTGTCAGTAGCTTGTTCAATGTTAGTAATTTCTGTGGCAAAACTGGAGCACTTATCCTAGTGCACAGAAGGAGGATTTGCTTAGAAAGTGGACAAAAAGCTTTCAAAGTGGCTAGAGACTTTACGAAGTTGTGATTTCTGATTATCCAGTCTGGAGATACTGGGCCTGGGGGAGCTGCAGCCTCTGGAAATGAGGTACCTTTGTGATGGTGCAGTTGTCTCTGTCTTGTTCTTTATGGCTTCCAAAATTTAGGCTAGTGTTAACTGGCTTTCAATGGCTTTATTGGTTTTCATTTTTACTTCATTCATCTCTGCAGATGACTTTTGATGAGAACAGTCTTTGTAACTGGAAAAAAAAGCTATATTCGGAACTTACTTTGTGTGGGAAATCATCTTTCATTGCGACCATTCGGTAAATGCTTCCCTGGGAGTCTACTGTGGCAGTTGCACTCCTAAGCTTATTGCTGTCTCCCTGCACTGATCTGCTAAACTTGCTGCTGGCTGCATAGAACAGCGGAAAAGGGCAGGTTAACGCGATACACTGACTTTTATCGGTCATCTTTGTAAAATATTAGCTATCTTTAAAATACTCCTGCACGTTTGTCTTGGATCTGAAGCTATTACTTGAATATAATAGCTCATTTGAAAGATATGTAGATATTCAGGCTTGTAAACTGCTGACTGAACTCATCTGACAAAACAGCAGCTCCATGTGGAAGTGCATCACTGTGCTGAGCATGTCACTGTGCAAGGGAGTGATTCAGAAGTCTGTTACGATAATTCGTAATGTGTAGGCTGCGCTGGTTTGTGTTATTCATTAGTTGTCCTATACTTTAGAACTGTTTGTTACTTCAAAATAAGCCTACAATAATTAAATTTCAACGAATGCTTATAGCATCCATATTTGTTTTTGAATAGACATGGAGATTTTTCACTTCCATAGATGAAGGCTCAACAAGACTTCCTTTCAAAGTAGGTTTGAGCAGTCTTAATACTTTTAAGAGTTGGAAGTTACTCTAAAATATACGAAGGGAAATTGCTTTCAGTGAGATCCTTTAAAAACTGGGGTTTGTGCCCATGATGTACTTATTTCCCCTGTTTATTACGTATTTTGGTTACATGATCTCTCCACCAGCTAATCAAACACTAACTTATAACCTATATGGGGGGAAGAAAAAATTTGTGTGGGTGTCAATAGTGAGGCCAAAGGGGGGGATGATTGGGTAAAGCTGGGTCTCTAACTGCTGGGGAAGGAGGGGAAGTGGGTGGGAATCCTGCCCGTGTGAGCTTTATAAAACCTGCTTGAAACGAGTGTAAAAGAGTTGCCTGTTTGAGAAACTTCATCCCTCTCTCCTGTCCCCACCCAGTGCTATTTCCTGGGGGGTGGAGAAAAACATAAACCCTTCATCAGGCTTCTGAAAATTTTCCTCCAGATTAAGGTAATAGTTGCATGCTCTCTGTCTTCTGGTGGTGATCTTCTGGAAATGGCTTTAATACCTGTCTGGCAATGGAGGGAAGCCACGAAAAAGCAGCAGAAAGTAGAAATGATAGTTATTAGCAATTCCGCAGTTATCCAGAATGTTGTGTCTGAAAATGGAATTATCTGGTTTTGCCAACTCCAGCTGGCTGATGGTGCTTGGAAAATAATCTGAGCAGCTTGTTCAGTAACTTCAGTGGTCTGAGTAGTGAGACAAATGCTTGTCGTTTGCAGGAGTGTAGGCTGGAAACTTTAACACCAGATTCTGTGGAGCACGAAGCCTGGAGGGCATAGTCCTCACTTTCAGTCGGAGATGATGCCTCATTCACCAACATTTACAAGATAGATTTTAATTAACGTAGTCGATCCTGTTGGGGTGACCATAGCAGCATGCACTGCTGCTGTTTCTGAGATTCCAAAATACGTGCTGGTATTATAAACGTGTGTTTGTGAAGTAGTTTGTGTTTAGGAAGTGTGTTCTTCCAGTCAAGTTAGAAATTCTGTCTGTAGCTGTATGTACAAGAAGCAAATATGAAATGCTCACCGGTTGGTTTTCTGTCAGAAGATGGTTGAGGAAAGATTGGTTCATTGTCTACAAAGTTATTTTTGTTTCAGACCTTTGCTAATTCACTTGCACTGGTGGGATTGTAACTGATGGCCTCTCAGGGCGGGGAAAGGTTGCCTACTTATTTCTTTAACACTTGGGAAATAGCTGTGGAGATCTTCTGTTCAATTTGAGGCGCATTATTTAATTAATGTGGGGGTCTTAACCTTTTTGTCCTTTGGGATGAGATCTGGAATTTAGGGAAGGGGGCTTCTGGACTGCTTGCCAGAGGATGTCTACTTACTGTGAAACATGGGATTCTCGGTAGTGCTGCGAGCACAGCTGAAGCTGTATCCCTGGGCAGGGGCACGTCTGCCTCTCCTTGGAGCTGTTTGCGTCCTAAGATACGACATCAAAGGCAGAGCTGGTGTGAGACACACGCGCTTTGGAAATCAGCAGCGCTGCCTGGAGCACCTGCAAGTAATGAGAATGAGCAAATGTAAAACCATGTGAAAACTTCTACCAATCCTTTCTCCTCTGGGAAAAGTGATGTTGGATTTTTATTAGTTAAGAGAAACTGAACATCATATATAATTAGCGGAAACCGTTGTGCAAGAAACAAAGGTAGACATCTGAGCACTTGCCCTGGTATGATGATCTGTGATTATTAAATTAACATGTGAACAAGTTCTGTAGTTAGTGACAGCTGAACTTGTTGAAGGGTTGTGTTAACACTTTTATTTCCTGTGGCGACTGCCCGGTTCTGTTAAATGGGTGATTCTCCTTCTCTGTAAGGAACACCCAATACACAATTAACTACTACTGCCCTGTTAGCAGCACAGAGGGGAGGTACCACCTCTTGTTCTGATCTGACCGTTTTTATTAAGGGAATGGAAGAATACTGTTTATTTGTCTCAATTTGCTAATTAATCAGCAACACTGTATCTCTGTATGTACAGCAGAATAACTTTGTTAAAAATTACTTGTAGCACCAGTGTCCTCTAGAACACACTTTAGTAAGTGAAGAAATGAGGTAAAAAATAGATGTTTGGTAACCTAGTTTTAACCGAAGGTTCAAGATTGCCACTGTGTTGAACTTCTTAAACAAAAGAAAAAAACTTGTGCTGCTAGTGGCACGCATCAGTTTGTAAACGAACAAGATTTTCATGGCATTTTGTCATGACTCTGCTCTGTGCAAAGACAAACCATTTTTTGTCAGCCACGCAGATCATGATGCTGTGGCCTATCAGCAGAATTTTTCCAGCATTGCTGCTGCTCATGGGAACAAAGTTCCTCTTCCCTCTGCCCTACCTCCCTCCTGTCTGTTGTGGGCAACCTGAGGTGACTTGGCAATGCCATCTTCAGGCAACGCAGCCAAGAATCAACAACACGATAATATTCAAATGTCAAGTCCTAGACTGACTGTGGTTGCTCTTCAGCATGTGTTTGGGTTCCAGGAAGCTTTATTAAGGCTCGTGCTAATGTGTGTGTGTTCCTTGAAAAAACAAAACAAAACCAAACCAAATTCATGATTTATTTGCATTTAGTTAAATAGAATTACGTGCTTGTTTGTGTGATGTTTGTGGCTGACGCTGAAAAAACATGAGGTTAGTCAAGATGGGCAATTTGTGGTTCAGCAAAAGCTTTGTGGTGCAGCCTGTTTACAGGTGCATTGTAATTTTCAGGCTCCTTAAAAAGCAGTATTTATCAATGCTTTATCATTTCGGAATGTAGCAATTAAAAATATTTTAAAAATTGGATGTACAGTGAGTGTGCAAGTGAAATATCCTTAGCTGATTTGCAGCATAATTATGCAGATAAGTCTGGTTTTAAGTTCATCTGACCTTTTGCTCAGATACAACTTATGTAGTGCTTTGTCAGTATTTAAATATTACTATTTATTAGCAAGCAAATGCTTGTAGCATCTGAGAGACTGATATTGTCTCCGTATTTTCATTACTTAGTGGTGACCGAACAGGATCGAGTCAGACTGTAAGGTGGTATTCCCTTCTCCATGCATACCTGCATGATGAATATAATAGTCATGTCGTGTTTTATCACCCTCTAATATTTTCTGCTGCTTCATTATTAATAAGTGGAAGTACATGAATCAATTGGTCCTTGCCTGAGAGCTTGTAATTTCAAACTGCTGGTTTGCCTGGAGTCCCGAGGAAGGCGGTGTGATGTGCTGCTTTCAATGCAGACAAAGGCAGCTGGACTCTGACCTTGCTGCTGCTTTCTCCCCATTTAAAGGGGAAAGACTTTCTCTTGCTGGGCACTTGTGGGGGCAAAGCTGGGCTGCAGGAGGACCTCGGCTTCCAGGGCTCACCGTTATTTTTGTGGTGAAAGCTCTGATGCTCTCGTTGCTGTAAAGGGGTGTAATGTTCTTAGGTGTGTGTAAATCTGGCCCCAGTTACCGTACAGTGTACTAAACAGACTGTTTTAAAATGCAGCTGCAAAACCCCTGGTTTGTTTCCAGAGCGCGTAAGTAGTTCGGGTCACTTTTGCCAGTGTCTGAGTTGGTCTGTATCTCGGGGCTGAGAATCTGAGGATGTTTTGTCAGTAAAGTGCACTTCAGTTGTGTGTTGGAAACGAGACATGAGGAAGTTGTTTAAAAACAAAATTGAAAATATTTTAAACTTTTTTAGCCGACTGTGCCTCCTTCGGGAGTCGTACGCAGAGTTCTTTGGCAGTCTCACTGTAGGTTGTGTGCTGTTGTTGATGCTGGTGGCTTTTCCCCCGAGCCCAGCCGTGGGCTGGGGGAGGCTGGCTATGCTTTTAGGTACGTGTCACTCCTTGTAGATAGACATGTACTATTTGACACAGATTTAGGGCCCTTAGGGTGGTTTTGAGAGGACTATTTGACATGTCACATAGCTAGCTGGAAGCAGATTTGAATACTTTCTTGGTACTTAATAGATTTGATCTTGAAGGCATATGCTAACTTGTAGTAGGAAGGAAAATGCCCTAAGAATAGGGTAAAATCAGGAATGTTTACGATGAGTTTTTAGATGGTTACTCTTTGTTTTGCTTTAACTTGTTTGTTAGGAGACTATTACCCTTATTAATTACAGGATGCAGTTATGTGTAAACAAGCCCTGCAACAGCACAACTGTTAATATGAATTCTTGACACGAGCGTTTTGAGGGCAATGCAAAAGCAGAGCGGTCCTAGGAAGGCTGTTATTTTTGATCCCTGTTTAGACTGAGCCTCGCCCACTTCGTAGCATTCAATGACTTTTCCGTAGATGGAGAAATTGCAGTAAATGAGGTGGTAACATAACGTGCTGCGTGTGGGAACCTGCTGGGTGAAACAAGAACTCTGTGTTCAAGCTGGGTCTGTTTTCCCCTTATGTAGACTAAACAGCGCATTTACTCCTGCAGTTTCAAACTCCGAAACATTTGTATGTGAATACAGACATATCCTGATAAGCAAAATATGCTTATAAAACATAAAATGCCATTCCCCGCCTTCCCCCAATTGAGCTAACCCTTTCCCAAACTTGGTATGTGCAGTATTTTTCTAGGCAACTGCAGTTAAGCCCAAGTCTGCAAGACAGATGGGTGTTGGCTGATGTGCATCTGTACTGTGGGGGGAAGCTACACCTGGTGAATATCTTTAAAAGAGAGTTTCAGTAGTCTAACTTACCCTTTCATTTTGTCAGTCTGTGCAGTCTTTAAATAAATCAAACTACTTCAAAAGCAGTCATCGTTTTGTGCCATATAAAATCGCAAGGTGTGTCTGTTCAGCTGTTAGCCTTGATCAGAAATGTACTCTGACCTCTGTAGAAAGAGCAGGAAAATTAAATGTGCGGGCTGATAGATGTGCCGAGCCCGCCCTTCTCATCTGTGCTGGATTTACGTGACACACATACGTTTTTCCAAGTAACTCTGCTTTGTCCCTGAGTGCCTGTCTTTCTCTGCAGGAAACCCCATGGGACCTAAACTGGAAAAATTAATACCTCGTGACAAAGATGGACCTAAAATTAATAATTCTCAGTCTCTTCTTTGACAAGAGTTATTCTACCTAGTGGGCTTCACACACTTCAGAAACTGCAGGTTAAGTTTTATAACTGTTCCCATAGAAGTATGATGTTAGTGTGTTTGCCTAGATAATTTTTAGGACCGTTCATATATTTGTGAGCCCTTGCTGTGAGTGGTGAAGGCAGTGTTTGACCAGAGCACCTTGCTCTGGGTATTATATGTGCTTATGTCACCTGCTAATGGCATTAGAGGAGGATGTGTCCCGTTTGTTTTTTTTTTCATTAATAGGATTATCTGCCTAGCCCAGCAGTGATGAGGAGCTGTGTTCACTTTCATGGGTTTATGTCAGCTTTCAGGCTGAGAGGTTTAAGAACTGCTTTGAGCTACAACTGGTATTTCTGAAGTGAGTTAGATGACTGCTAAAGATTGTCCATGCTGTATTTAAAAAAACTGTTTGTTTATGTAGGCACTGTTCTGCAGCTATTTAGGGAAAAGTGTTTAGAGACTCTGGATAAGCAATTCCCAATTCAGGTGGGAGTTTCCTGAGCAATACTACTTCAGCAACAAGTTAACTTGTCACAATTTTTTTCACTGCAATATTAAGACCAGTATTTCTTGTGTCCTGTATTTCCTTTATATGTCCCTGTATTACCTTTTTTAAAAACAGTCAGTGCGTTCTCAAGGGGAGTCATACCTCATTGATTGTGCTCAAACCGATGACCAGACATCTCTTCTTGCTAGCATCAAGTCATGTGAGTTCCCTTTTGGCTGCTAGGATTTCACTCTGGAGAATATTTGGGTTGAGAAAAATCTCAGCAGAATAGCTGCTGGGATTAAAGTGTATTATGGATTGCTTTCCAAAGCCCTTCAGGGTAGGGATCTTCATCTGTCTGTCCTGTTTGGGTCCCCATAATCCCAGTATTACTCTCCCCTCTTGTTTCTCAGGATCACTAATAAAGCACTTTCTTTGCCCTGAGTTCCTCAGTGGGGACACTTGGATGGGTGGTGGGGTGTGCTAATAGACTTTAAACATTAACTTTGCTAATGGCTTCTCTGGTTGTCAGCAGTGTACAAATAATATACATTTATTTTTTTGTAGCCTATCAGAAATACTCTTGCTGCTTGCACCCCATGGCTTTCATTGCCAACAGTGGTGTGCCCTTTCCACTGCCTTTGGTAACACTGCAACATCTTGTCTTGCTTTGCTCAGAAAAGTGAGGGTGATTAGTCTTAGTACCAAATATGTCCTGAGCGTAAATACCTCTGGTGGCTGTCATTAATGCTCTCGCTGGTCTTGTGTTTACCTAATTAATTGTAATGACAGATGAGGAACAGGCTTGTTTTTGAAGGCTGTAGTTTTAAGGAGCCTACTATAAACTTTGACTCTGAACTATGTTGTATACTCCTCTCAGTAAAGAATCGAGAGTGGTGATATTCTTTATCCGCTACTGAATTGGTGCTGGTTGAGAGTATTGCAGCATACAGGGTAGGAGGATGTAGTAATGTTATGTGATGGTCCAAAGATACCTACAAGATGAGGACTGCAGGTAGGTAAAGTAGCTTGACTTCTGATCTGCTAAATATCAGGGAAGATAAGGGATTAAAGGTTCAGAGAGAACAGAAGTAGATGGTTGTTCATGCAACATATAGTTGAGTTGTATAGTTCCTTGCCAAAGGGTGTTGAGAGTGCTAAAAGCTTACCTGGACTTGAGGAAGAGCTGGGCAAGTTAATAGAGCAATTAATTCAGAATTATGAGGTGTGTAGGTAGAATCCTTCTAGCCCAGGAAGTTTAAATCATTCATTGAAAGCTTGGAGAGTGTTTTGGAGAAGTACTCTGTGCTTGTTCATTTCATGTTCTTTTTCTGAGCATCCTGATGTGAACATACATCTCTGCATCACTCCTGAAGGCATTACAGTACCAGATGGATGTGTACAGAGTGCATGCAGACACCTAATGTATCTGCTTAATATAAAACCCTTAAACTGAGAGCACACCAGATACGAGCTGATAGGAATGAGTACTGCTTTTGATCCTAGCCAGATGGTGGAGATGGGATACTCCCTTATCTTTGGAGATCTGAAGTTGGGAAGAATTCCTGGCAGGCTGAGCTGAGGCAAAACAGGTGCTTTGTGTTAACAGAAAATGGGCAGTGATGGCCTTAGCTAGGCATCTGTGGTACGGTTGGCAATTTAGCATGTCCAGAGATCTGCTCTGCTGGTGTATCTGACGATGGTCTTTGTTCTGAAAAACCAAATGGGAGTTAGGTTCCAAACTTCGGTTACGCTGAAAGAATGCACCACAAGCAAGTTTTGTTATTTTCTACTCTTCGAGCTCTCAGATTCAACTGCCTTGGAGAAAAACTTAATTGATGTGAGTTTGTAGCTAGGCTATGTTTCCAGAAGCTGCTGGGTGCTGCTGGAGCCATGAAAGCTGTGTGTCCTGAGAACTGCTCTCTGTGCTTAGTCTGAGCTTGGCAGGCCTAGCGAGTGCGGTTTAGCAATCCTGAGTCTTGTGGTTAAGACTGTCTTGGGAGAGTCTTCAGCATAAAGGGGCTGCAGGATGACTGCAGCTCACGAGTCACGAGGAATGTCTGTAGGCAGATAAAAATGGAGTCAAGTGGAACCTTTGGGATAAATAAATTGGAGAAGACTGTTCGCTTGGGAGGCATAGTCTTACCTACATGGTTTATTGCCAAATTTATTTCAGTTGAGTGGGGTCCTTTTTTCTGTTGCTGTCACTTGTGAAGTGTGTGTGGTTTTTTTTTTTTCCTTGAAATCCCATTTTTAGCTTGGAGACAGACTTGGTTCTGGTCAGAAGATAACTTGGGATGACAGAGTCATTGCACTTCTTTGGAGTGGCTTTGTCACGTAGACACTAATTGCAGAGAGGTCTTGGAACATTCTTTTGAGAAACACGTTAGTGCCGCAAGGCAAAGAGCCGGTGCTCACAGCAGGTGATGTGGAATAGTTCAGAAGTTAC